>NW_027397076.1:46553829-46570797 GCF_003265705.2 Callorhinus ursinus
TCTTCTTCTTCTTCTTCTTCTTCTTCTTCTTCTTCTTCTTCTTCTTCCTCCTCCTCCTCCTCCTCCTCCTCCTCCTTCTTCAAAAGGGAGAGGGTGGGGACAACAGAGGGACAGGGAGAGAGAGAGAATCCTAAACAAACTCCATGCCCAGCTTGAAGCCTGACTCAGGGCTGCTCCCACAACCCTGAGATCAGGACCTGAGCCAAAATCAAGAGTTGGTAAGGGTGACTGAATCACCCCTAAAAATTTTATTTTTAAGTAATCCCTATACACAATATGGGGCTCAATCTTATAACCCCAAGATCAAGAGTCACATGCTCTACTGAGTCAGCCAGGTGCCCCAAACTATTACTATTTATGTATTTTGAGCCTATATTGCCAAGCACATTTTTGTTGGTTATATTTTCTTCTTTTCTTTGTTTATCATTATGTAATACTCTCTCCTTGGTCCCATATATTTTTTAAAGACTTATTTATTTATTGGGGGGGGAGAGGTAGAGGGAGAGAGAATCTTAAGCAGACTCCCAGATGAGCATGGAGCCAAGGTGGGCCTCCATCTCAGGACCCTGAGATCACAACCTGAGCCAAAACCAAGAGTCTGATGCTCAACCGACTGTGCCACCCAGGTGCCGCAGCCCCATAATTTTTTGCCTTGAATTTTATCACATATTACATTAAAAAATTTTTTATTTTAAGTAGGCTCCAGGCCCAACATGCCTCTTGAACTCAGCATGACCCTGAGATCAATAGTTGCGTGCCCCACCGACTGAGCCAGCCAGGCACCACCCTTTTTGTTTCAATTAAAAAAAAAAAATTTTTTTTTTAGAATTTTATCACATATTAAAACTCCAATTTACTTTTAGTTTGTTTATTTATTTATTTTTGACTGGCAAAGCTTTTCCCTTGATCACAGATTGAGTTTCTAGGGAAGCCATTTCTAAGATGGAGAATAGAGTACAGGCAGTTTATTAGTGAGTGCTCGTAGGATCAACCCTTAAAGGAAAGAAAGGAAGCAAGATTGGACAGAAGGAGAAGTTGGCTGCTGAGCAGTCGCAAGGCTTCAACTAATTCTGAAGGGAACTCTGAAAAAAGGTGACTAATGGGGCGCCTGGGTGGCTCAGTCGTTAAGCGTCTGCCTTCGGCTCAGGTCGTGATCCCAGGGTCCTGGGATCGAGCCCCGCATCGGGCTCCCTGCTCAGCGGGAGGCCTGCTTCTCCCTCTCCCACTCCCTCTGCTTGTGTTCCCTCTCTCGCTGTCTCTGTCTATCAAATAAGTAAATAAAATCTTTAAAAAAAAAAGAAAAAGGTGACTATCTCACCCTCTGTAGAGCAAGTGTTTTACCAAGGCATGTGACATACTTGCCACTTCCTGCTCAACCAGTCCATGTTGCATGATGTTATCAATATAGCAGATCAATTTGGGATTCTCTGAGAGATGTCTAGCTGCTTAGCTCTCTTCAGATAATTTAATGGCAGAGAGCAGAAGAGTAAACATAGCCCTGGGGTAAGACTATAAATGTACATTGTTGCCTTTTACAAGTGAATGCAAACTGTTTCTTTTCTTCTTTCTGATAGGGATGGAAAAGAATGCATTTGCCAGATCAAGGGTTGCATACCACGTACTAGGCCCCTGTTAATCTGCACTGGCAATGACACCACATATAGCAAAGCAGCCGCGATTAGGGCTACTACTTGGCTGAGTTTATAGTAGTTCACACACATCCTCCAGTATCTGGTTTTTGCAGGGACCAGATTGGTGAATTAAATGAATAAATGAGGGCGCCTGGGTGGCTCAGTTGGTTAAGCGACTGCCTTCGGCTCAGGCCATGATCCTGGAGTCCTGGGATCGAGTCCCACGTCAGGATCCCTGCTGAACAGGGAGTCTGCTTCTCCCTCTGACTCTCTTCCCTCTCGTGCTCTCTCTCATTCTCTCTCTCAAATAAATAAAAATCTTTAAAAAAAATAAATGAATAAATGATGGGGACTACTACTTTGGCATTCTTTTTTTTTTCCACAGTCCAGTAGACTTTTATTCTTCTTACAACCTGTCATGAATTCATAAGGAATGGGTTCCAGCAGCTCAGTCTCCTTTCCACTGGTTCTCACCAAGTATGCTTCTCTGGGTAGAACAGGCTGGTGCTTCCCAAGTACCTTTCTCATTGGCTTCTTTCTTGATCATTTTCCTTCACACATTTCAAGAAACTGTCTCAGCTCTCAGAGTGCTTATTATGCTCAATATGTATATTAATTCTCTTGATCTTGACTAGAATCTTGTCCTTAATTTGTTTGTTTATAACAATGCAGAGCATGCTGGGTAACATTGTAGACTCCTCCCTTTTTTTTTTTTAAGATTTTATTTATTTATTTGACAGAGAGAGAGAGAGAGAGAGCACAAGCGGGGGTGGGGGGGGGGGGAGGGGGAGCAGAGGGAGAGGAAGAAGCTGACTTCCCGCCAAGCAGGGAGCTTGCTGCGGGAATCAATCCCAGGACGCTGGGATCATGACCTGAGCCGAAAAGCAGACGTTCAACTGACTGAGACACCCAGGCGCCCCTTGGGGCATTCATTTTTGAATAGTGCCCATTTCCTTGATGTCTACAATATCATATTACTTTTCGATTCACATGTCTGTGGCCAAAGGAACAACTCCATGTTTTCTAGAAGGTTTATGTTCTAAAAATAAAAACTTAGAACAAAAAAAGAAAGATTTTATTTTTAAATAATCTCTACACCCAAGGCGGAGCTCAAATTCACAATGCTGAGATCAAGAGTCGCATGCTCTATCGATTGAACCAGCCAGGTGCGCCTACTTAAAAATAAAATCTTTAAAAAAATAAATAAAATTTTTAAAATTTACTTGAAACAGATACCTTCTTAGGAAAACAAAACTTACTTAAACTGATCAAAGAAGTAATAGGAAACTCTGAGTGGTCCTATATCTATTAAGTAAACTGAATATGTAATTTAAAAGCTTTCCCACAGAGAAAATTGTAAACCTAGATGGATGTATTAGTGAATTATTCCAAACATTTAGGGAAGAAATAACACCAATCTTACAAAAATTTTTTCTAGGGGCGCCTGGGTGGCTCAGTCGTTATGATCCCAGGGTCCTGGGATCAAGCCCCACATCGGGCTCCCTGCTCGGCGGGAAGCCTGCTTCTCCCTCTCCCAGTCCCCCTGCTTGTGGTCCCTCTCTCGCTGTGTCTCTCTCTGTCAAATAAATAAAATCTTTAAAAAAATTTTTTTCTAGATAATAGAGAAAAAGAAAATTTCCAATTCATTTTGAGACAATATAACCTGAAAAAATTTTAAATTATATATAATTTAAATATAAATTTAAATTATAAAGTAGAACAAGTACAGGCCCCTCTCTCATTAACTTTGATGTGAAAATCCCACACAAAATAGCAACTAGAATCTATCAATGTGTTAAAAGACATTAAGAAACATTAAAATCAGCTTGACTTTAGTAATTCCAGTGTGATTTAACATTGGAAAACCAAACAATGTAATTTACCACATTAACAGAATAAGAGAGAAAAGCCATGTAATCCTCTCTATAGTTGCAGAAAAAGTATTTGATAAAATTCAACACCCACTGATGGCTAAAAACTTATTAGCAAACTAGAGATAGGGAAGACTTTAAAAATTTTTGACAGAGGGTATCTACCAGAAACCTGCAGCAAACACCACACACATCTAATGGTAAAATATTGGAAGTTTTCTCCTGTCTTAGAAAATAAACAATTGTTAGGCAGTTGCAGTCGTGCTCTCCGAGTTCCTGTCTCCCCCCCCCCCCCCCCCCCCCCGGTGGCCGCCCCCCCCCCCCCCCCCCCCCCCGCACCGCCCGGGATGGCCTCCCAGAACCGCGACCCAGCTGCCGCCAGCGTCGCCGCCGTCTGCAAAGGAGCCCAGCCCAGGGCCCCAGGGCCCCGGGGGCAAAAGGCTACAGCAGGAGCTGATGACCCCCATGATGTCTGGTGACAAAGGCATCTCTGCCTTCCCTGAATCCAACAACCTTTTCAAATGGGTGGCGACCATCCATGGGGCAGCAGGCACAGTTTATGAAGACCTGAGGTATAAGCTCTCGCGGGAGTTCCCCAGCGGCTACCCTTACAACGCGCCCACGGTGAAGTTCCTCACACCCTGCTACCACCTCAACGTGGACACCCAGGGAAACATCTGCCTGGACATCCTGAAGGACAAGTGGTCTGCCCTGTATGATGTCAGGACCATCCTGCTGTCCATCCAGAGCCCGCTAGGAGAACCAAACATTGATAGTCCTTTGAACACGCATGCTGCCGAGCTCTGGAAAAACCCCACAGCCTTTAAGAAGTATCTGCAAGAGACCTACTCGAAGCAGGTCTCCAGCCACGATCCCTGACTGTCCAGCCTCTCTCTTTGTGTTGTCTTTTTATTTTCTCCTTAGATAGTCTTTCTCTTCATTTCTGTCTAGGACTCTGTATCTTAAGCTGTGGTGTCATTTTTGTTTTGTTTCTGGTTTTTTAAATTAAGTCTCTGGTTGAGCCCTTGTGATGAATATATTAAATAAATACATTGGGTTTAAAAAAAAAAAAGAAAGAAAATAAGCAACTGTTACATCCTACGATGTGAATAAACCTTGAAAACATATTAAGTGAAAGAAAGCCAGACACGCATGATCACATATTGTATGATTCCATTTGTATAAATTATCCAGAATATGTAAATCCATAAAAATGAAAGATTGGTCGTTGCCAGGGGCTGGAGATAGGGGGATAACGGGAGTGATTGCTTAATGCATATGGGGTTTTATTATGGGGTGATGACAATGATTTAGAACTAGATAGAAGGGGGGCACCTGGGTGGCTCAGTCGTTAAGCAGCTGCCTTCGGCTCAGGTCATGGTCCCAGCGTCCTGGGATCGAGCCCCGCATCGGGCTCCCTGCTCTGCGGGAAGCCTGCTTCTCCCTCTCCCACTCCCCCTGCTTGTGTTCCCTCTCTCGCTGTGTCTCTCTCTATCAAATAAATAAAATCTTAAGAAAAAAAAAAAGAACTAGATAGAGGTGATGGTTGCGTAGTATTATAAATGAACTGAATGACACTGAATTATAATTATTTTTTCTTGTGATGTTTTTTTCTGACTTTTGTGTCAGGGTAATGTTGGTCTCATGGAATGAGTTAGCACATTCCTCCTCCTCTTTTATTTTCTTTTTTAAGAGTTTGAAAGGATTGGTATTAATTCTTTAAATGTTTGGTAGAATTCAGGGGCGCCTGGGTGGCTCACTTGGTTAAGTGTGTGCCTTGGGCTCGGGTCATGATCCCAGAGTCCAGGGATTGAGCCCCACGTCTGGCTCCCTGCTCAGTGGGGAGCCTGCTTCTCCTTCTCCCTCTGCCACTCCCCTTGCTTGTGCTCTCTCTCTCTCTCAAATAAATAAATAAAATCTTAAAAAAAATATGTTTGGTAGAATTCACCAGTGAAGCCATCTGGTCCTGGACATTTTTTTGTTGTTGTTGGGAGGTTCTGGTTACTGATTCATTATCTTTGCTTGTTATAGGTCTGTTCAGATTTTTTATTTCTGCTTGACTCGGTTTTTTTTTTGAGATTTTATTTATTTATTTGAGAGAGAGAATTAGATAGAGAGAGAGCATGGGGGGGAAGGTCCGACGGAGAAGCAGACTCCCCGCCGAGCAGGGAGCCTGATACGGGACTCGATCCCGGGACTCCAGGATCATGACCTGAGCCGAAGGCAGTCGCCCAACCAAGTGAGCCACCCAGGCGCCCCTCTGCTTGACTCAGTTTTAGTAATTCCTGTCTTTCTAGGGATTTGCCCATTTCATGTAGATAATCTAATTTGTTGGTGTACACTTGTTCATAGTATTCTCTCACAGTCCTTTTCATTTCTGTAAGTTTGGTAGTAATGTCTCCACTTTTACTTCTGATTTTAGTTATTTGTGTCTCTCTTTTTCTTAGATGAACTAAGGTTTGTTAGTTTTGTTGTTTTCAGAGAACCAACTTCAGGTTTCATTTATTCTCTTTATGATTTTTCTATTCTCTATCTCTGCGCTAATATTTATTATTTCCTTACTTCTGCTAGCTTTTGGTTTAATTTGCTCTTCCTTTGCTATATCTTCTTCTTTTTGACCTGTAAATGGTGGAGGATTCTAGAGTTTGGTCCTTGAACTCTTTTAGTATCTACTCTCACCCTCTAAGTTAGGAAGAGGGGAAGATCCAGCAAAGAAGACAGACAGCCCATGTTCAGTGAAGTAGGAGGAAAACCAGAAAAGAAGAGTGTCTCAGAAGACAAGCAAAGAAAGACTTAATAAACAGGCACAAATACTGCTGGGAGGGCAAGAAAGATGAAGATTGAGAATTGACCAAGGATTTGATCACATAAGGAGGTTTTTGATGACCTGAACAAGACCAACTTCTCTCACATGGTGGGGATTATACTTGATTCATAGTGGGTTGAAGAGAGAATGGGAGAAACTATCAAAGACTACTAAGTTTTTATCAAAAGAACCCAAGAGCCAAACTGAAGAGGCTCCCAATGTAACCATCCCAATTTAACAGGGATAATAACCACAATGGAACACATTAAATAGATTTAAATCCATGAATTCATAATGTTACTTTAAAAAAAATTACTAGTTAGTCATTGTAAGATGATAGGGAACCAACCCATTATTTTGAAAACGCTGGATAAAGTAACAAAAATTTATCTTGCCTTGCCAACTACTACTTTGAGGGGAAGTTCTTCATTATAAAAGTATGACAGCTGGGGCGCCTCAGTGGCTCAGTCAGTTAAGCGTCCAACTCTTAGTTTTTGCTCAGGTCATGATCTCATAGATTGTGAGATTGAGCCCCACATCAGGCTCTGCAGTCTGCAGGAAGTCTGCTTGACGATTCTCTCCTTTTGCCCCTCCCCACCCCACTCTCTCTCAAATAAATAAATTAAATTAATCTTTAAAAAAAAGTATGGCAGGGCACCTGGGTGGCTCAGTTGGTTAAGCGACTACCTTCGGCTCAGGTCATGATCCTGGAGTCCCGGGATCGAGTCCCACATCGGGCTCCCTGCTCAGCAGGGAGTCTGCTTCTCCCTCTGACCCTCCCCCCATCTCGTGCTCTCTATCTCTCATTCTCTCTTTCTCAAATAAATAAATAAAATCTGGGGCACCTGGGTGGCTCAGTTGGTTAAGCGACTGCCTTCGGCTCAGGTCATGATCCTGGAGTCCTGGGATCGAGTCCCGCATCGGGCTCCCTGCTCAGCGGGGAGTCTGCTTCTCCCTCTGACCCTATCCCCTCTCATGTGCTCGCTCTCTCTCTCATTCTCTCTCAAATAAATAAATAAAATCTTAAAAAAATAAAAATAAATAAATAAATAAATAAAATCTTAAAAAAAAAAGTATGGCAGCTAATAAATGAAGAAGGAATCATACAATGAGAATACCAGCATTTTGAGCAACAATAGTTGCTAACATCACAAAAAGAGATAAGCAGATATTATATGGCTCCTGATGTAAGAAACTCATCACCATCTATGAGGTAGGCTAACTAAAATAATCAAATCTGAATCTTAGCCTGTCAGTCCAATACCAATTTGCAAGAAATTCATAAAACAAAGGAAGGACACCATACAGCAAAATCCAGAATGCAGAAAATTCTATCAGTAAAATCCAGAATGTGGGAAATTCTCTAGGATAACAATCTAGCTTCTTCAATAAATAAATTGCAAGAGAAAAATACCCCATAAGATTAATAGATGATCATTTTTGTATTTCTCCTGAATATCTCCAGGATAGGGAATGCCTGAGACAGTCATTATAGGTTTGGCCACTGTAAGATAATTTTTTTTTTTTTTTTAGTTAGAAATGTTTTTACTCTCTTTTAAAGCATACTAAATTTCTTCTTGTAAAATTAGAAAATCTGGGGTGCCTGGCTGGCTCAGATGGAACAGTGTGTGACTCTTGATCTTGGGGATATGAGTTCCAGCTCCACATCATGTGTAAAGATTACTTAAAAATAAAATCCTTAAAAAAATTTAAAAATCTGTTTCTATATCTCAAAGGATATGCTATATGAAGGGGAACTGAATATCTGTTTCTATATCTCAAAGGATATGCTATATGAAGGGGAACTGAATGCAAGATATCACTGTACATATTTTGTACTTTTTATGTTTTATTCATGTTTTATGTAGTCAAAACATAAAATAATTGGAAAGGAAGGAAGGAGGGAGGGAGAGAGGAAGGAGGGAAGAAGGGAAGGAAGGAAGGAAGGGAGGGAGGAAGGAAGGAAGCAAGGAAGGAAGGAAGGAAAATCTTCAGACCAATTATGTCTCTCTGAAACTTCTACCAAGTACGCTTAGTTCTACCCTCTGATTGATCCCCCTTCTATATAACAACCCTTCAGATCTTTGAATATGTCTCTCTTTTCCCCTTTAGTTTTCCTTTCTCCTGCTAAATGTCTCCACATCCTCCCCTTATTCTTCCCCTTATTCTTCAAGTGACTTCAAGTCACTATTGCACTGGCCTCTTTTAGCTGGACATGGCCCAGTTGTCAATGTGTGTAGCCCAGGATTGAATATCAGATTATAGGTGGGACTACCACTCAGCACATCCTGAAGACTATGTCCATTAATGGAAATAAAGAGTAAATAAAATGACTCAGCAATTCTGTTCCTGATTATATACCCAAGAGAAATGAAAACATGTATCTCCAAAAAAGCTTGTACATGAATGTTTATAGCAGCATTATTCATAATAGCCAAAAGACAGTGAAGAAAACCAGAATGTCACCCCAAAATATGCCTCTTTGACATGAAATTATTTTGGACTAAAAGCAACTAAGAAGCAGCAAACACATAAAAAGCTCTCTCTCAGGGCACCTGGGTGGCTCAGTCGTTAAGCATCTGCCTTCAGCTCAGGTCATGATCCCGGGGTCCTGGGATCAAGTCCCTCATCAGGCTCCCGGCTCAGCAGGGAGCCTGTTTCTCCTTCTGACCCTCTCCCCTCTCATGCTGTTTCTCTCTCGCTTGCTCTCTAATAAATAAATAAATAAATTCTTAAAAAAAATGGGACGAGAATGAGGATAGTATTTGCAAAAACAAAAAAACCCCACAATGCATCTGTTTCTATAATTGGTGGAGATAGTATTACTAGTTATTCTGAGACTATTTAATGTGTAATGTGGGATAAAGCAAATAAGTAACTATGAAATATGCTAATTCTCCCCTTCGTGCCCTTGGGAACCATGACTTTTTTTACTTTTTAAATTTAATTTCTTTTGAAAGATTTAATTAATTAATTTATTTTAGAGAGAGAAAGAGTGCCAGCAGGGGGACTGGCAGAGGGGGATGGAGAGAATCTTAAGCAGACTCCCTGCTGAGCGCAGAGCCTGACTCAGGACTTGATCCCACAACCCTGAGATCATGACCCTAGCTGAAACCAAGAGCCAGATGCTTAACCGACTGAGCCACCAGGTGCCCTAATTTTTTTTTTCTTTTTTAGAAGTGCAGTTACCTTGGAGTTTACTTAAATTAAGAGAAAAAGGTCATGTTTTCATGCAATACATATGTATATGTGACAGGGATGCCTGGGTGGTTCAGTTGGTTAAGTGTTTGCCTTCAGGTCAGGTCATAATCCCAGGGTCCTGGGATCCAGCCCTATGTCAGGCTCTCTGCTCAGCGGGAAGCCTGCTTCTCCCTCTGCCCCTACCCCTGCTTGTGCTCTCTCTCAAATAAATAAATAAAATCTGTAAAAATAAATAAATAATTAACAATTGTGACAAATAACAGAAAGAATTATGGAATGCTACATTTGTGATCTATACAAAACACCAACATTTTAGATTGTACATAATTTAAAGAAATGTATCAAGCACTTTTTGAAATATTGTAGAGGCCAATACATAGAGGCATGCCCTAGGTGGCATAGGAATGCAGTTCAGAAAAGAAAGAGCAATATCACACTGGAACTACTCAATTACTTCAAAATCATTGAGCAAGAAAAGCAATACTGAACTTGCCTATTGATTTTACACACATGCTATACAGTACCTTGACTTAAATCCAAGAGTAAAAGTTAAGACTCCCCTCCTGTATTTTTGGTAAACAACTGCATGGTAAACTTAGATGACTTTTCCCCCTGGATTTTACCTCGGAGTGGCCTTTTTTTTTTTTTTTAAATATTTTATTTATTTATTTGACAGAGAGAATGAGATACAGAGAGACAGCATGAGACGGGGGAGGGTCAGAGGGAGAGGCAGACTCCCTGCTGAGCAGGGAGCCCGATGCGGGACTCGATCCCAGGACTCCAGGATCATGACCTGAGCCGAAGGCAGTCGCTTAACCAACTGAGCCACCCAGGCGCCCCGGAGTGGCCTTTTTAATTTTTTATAAGAGTGCAGGTTTGGAGTGCCTGGCTGACTCAGTTGGTGGGGTGTGAAACTCTTGATCTTGGGGTTGTATGGGTTTGAGTCTCACATTGGGTGTGGAGATTACTTAAAAATAAAATACAAATAAATAAATTTAAAAAGATAAGAGACAGCAGGGTTTGGCACTTTTATACTGATGTCGCCAATGTCAATTTTTCTTGGGATCTCAGGAAGATTCATATTCTTTTTTTTTTTAAGGAAGATCCATAGTCTTTACAGATGATATAGCATGGGCTGGAGTTCTCACTAAATAGCCTCAGAGGGGCACCTGGGTGGCTCAGATGGTTAAGCATCTGCCTTCAGCTCAGGTCATGATCCCAGGGTCCTGGGATTGAGCCCCGCATCAGGCTCCCTGCTCCATGGGGGGCCTGCTCTCCCTCTCCCTCTGCTTCTCCCCCTGCTCATGTTCTCCCTCTCTGTATCTCTGTGTCTCGAATGAATAAATAAAATCTAATAAATAAATAAATAAATAGCCTCAGATTTTTCCAGTTTATTTTATGCATCAATTTGTGTAACAATCCCATTCATGGGATCTCCAATACCATTCCCCATCATCATCTCTGCAAGAATACTGTGAACCTTGTCTACATGGAAAATTAAATCCAGTTCACAGACATTTTCAAAACACTTGTCTAATGTTTCCACAAATACTTGAATTGGATCTAAAATGCTAAGTTCACTTTCTGAAGAGTCCACACAGAAGACAAAATATAATATTGCATGGAGGCTAAAGAGCATCCTACTAAAGGATGAATGGGTCAACCAGGAAATTAAAGAAGAATTTTAAAAATCCATGGAAATAAATGAAAATGAAAACATAACTGTCCAAAATCTTTGGATGGAGCAAAGGTGGTCCTAAGAAGGAAGTATATAGCAGTACAAGCCTTTCTCAAGAAACAAGAAAGGTCTCAAAAACACAAACTAACCTTACACCTAAAGGAGCTGGAGAAAAGCCTAAACCCAGCAGAAGAAGAGAAATAATAAAGATTAGAGCAGAAATCAATGAAATAGAAACCAAAAGAACAGTAGAACAGATCATGAAACTAGGAGCTGGTTCTTTGAAAGAATTAATAAGATTGATAAACACTTGGCCAGACTTATCAAAAAGAAAAGAGAAAGGACCCAAATAAATAAAATCATAAATGAAAGAGGAGAAATCACAACCAACACTGAAGAAATACAAACAATTATAAGAACATATTATGAGCAACTATATGCAAACAAATTAGGCAATCTGGAAGAAATGGATGCATTCCTAGAGACGTATAAACTACCAAAACCAAAACAGGAAGAAATAGAAAACCTGAACAGATCCATAACCAGCAAGGAAATTGAAGCATTAATCAAAAATCTCCCAACAGGGATGCCTGGGTGGCTCAGTGGGTTAAGCATCTACCTTCAGCTCAGGTCATGATCCCAGGGTCCTGGGATCAGGTCCCACATCAGGCTCCTTGCTCAAAAGTGAGCCTGCTTCTCCCTCTGCCTGCCGCTCCCCCTGCTTGTGCTCTCTCTCTCTGACAAATAAATAAATAAAATCTTAAATAAAAAAAAAAAGAAAGAAAGAAAATCTCCCAACAAACAAGAGCCCAAGGCTGGATGGCTTCCCAGGGGAATTCTACCAAACATTTAAAGAAGAATTAATACCTATTCTTCTGAAACTGTTTCCAAAAATAGAAATGGAAGGAAAACTTCCAAACTCTTTCTATGAGGCCAGCATTGCCTTTATCCTAAAACCAAAGACCCCACCAAAAAGGAGAATTACAGACCAATAACCCTGATGAACATGGATGCAAAAATTTTCACCAAAATACTAGCCAATAGGATCCAACAGTACATTAAAAGGATTATTCACTACGACCAAGTGGGATTTATTCCTGGGCTGTAAGGTGGTTCAACATCCACAAATCAATCAATGTGCTACACTACATAAATAAAAGAAAGGACAAGAACCATATGATCCTCTCAATACATTCAGAAAAAGCATTTGACACCATACAGCATACTTTTTTTTTAAAGATTTTATTTATTTATTTGTCAGAGAGACAGAGAGAGAGAGCATAAGCAGGGGGAGCAGCAGACAGAGGCAGCAGGAGAAGCAGGCTACCTGCTGAGCAAGGAGCCAGATGTGGGACTCGATCCCGGGACCCTGGGGTCATGACCTGAGCCAAAGGCAGCTGCTTAACCGAATGAGCTGCCCAGGCATCCCTACAGCATCCTTTCTTGATGAAAACTCTTCACAGTGTAGGGATAGAGGGAACATACTTCAGTATCATAAAAGTCATATATGAAAAGCCCACAGTGAATATCATTCTCAATGGGGAAAAACTGAGAGCTTTTCCCCTAAGGTCAGGAACACACCAGGGATGTCCACTATCACCACTGCTGTTCAGCATAGTACGAGAAGTCCTAACCTTAGCAATCAGACAACAAAAAGAAATAAAAGCAAAGAAGAAGTCAAACTCCCACTTTTTGCAGACGACATGATAGTCTATGTGGAAAACCCAAAAGACTCCACCCCAAAATTGTTAGAACTCATACAGGAATTTAGCAAAGTGGCAGGATATAAAATCAATGCACAGAAATCAGTTGCATTTCCATACACTAACAACGTGACAGAAGAAAGAGAAATTAAAGAGCCAATCCCATTTACAATCGCACCCAAAACCATAAGATACCTAGGAATAAACCTAACCAAAGAGGCAAAGGATCTCTACTCAGAAAACTGTAGAACACTCATGAAAGAAATTGAGGAAGACACAAAGAAATGGAAAAACATTCCATGCTCATGGATTGGAAGAACAAATATTGTTACAACATCTATGCTACCTAGAGCAATCTACACATTCAATGCAATCCCTATCAAAATGCCATCTACTTCTTTCATAGAGCTCGAACAAATAATCCTAAAATTTGTATGGAACCAGAAAAGACCCCAAATAGCCAGAGGAATGTTGAAAAAGAAAAGCAAAGCTGGTGGCATCACAATTCCGGACTTCAAGCTCTATTACAAAGCTGTAATGATCAAGACAGTATGGTACCGGCACAAAAACAGACACATAGATCAATGGAACAGAATAGAGAGCCCAGAAATGGACCCTGAACTGTATGGTCAACTAATCTTTTTTAAATATTTTTTTTAAGATTTTATTTATTTATCAGAGAGACAGAGGCAGGCAGAGGGAGAAGCAGGCCCCTTGCTGAGCAAGGAGCCCGATGTGGGACTCGATCCCAGGACCCTGGAATCATGACCTGAGCTGAAGGCAGACGCTTAACCGACTGAGCCACGCAGGCGTCCCTATGGTCAATTAATCTTAAACAAAGCAGGAAAGAATTGCCAATGGAAAAAAGACAGTCTCTTCAACAAATGGTGTTGGGGAAAATGGGACAGCCACATGCAGAAGAATGAAACTGGACCATTTCCTTACACCATACACAAAAATAGACTCAAAATGGATGAAAGACCTAAATGTGAGACAGGACTCCATCAAAATCCTAGAAGGAACACAGGCAGCAACCTCTTTGACCTCGGCTGCAGCAACTTCTTGCTAGACACGTCTCCAAGGGCAAGGGAAACAAAGGCAAAAATGAACTATTGGGACTTCATCAAGATAAAAAGCTTTTGCACAGCAAAGGAAACAGTCGACAAAACCAAAAGACAACCGACAGAATGGGAGAAGATATTTGCAAATGATGTATCAGATAAAGGGCTAGTATCCAAAATCTGTAAAGAACTTATCAGACTCGGGGCGCCTGGGTGGCTCAGTTGGTTAAGCGACTGCCTTCGGCTCAGGTCATGATCCTGGAGTCCCGGGATCGAGTCCTGCATCGGTCTCCCTGCTCGGCGGGGAGTCTGCTTCTCCCTCTGACCCTATCCCCTCTCATGTGCTCTCTCTCTCTCAATCTCTCTCTCAAATAAGTAAATAAAATCTTTAAAAAAAAAAAAAAGAACTTATCAGACTCAACACCCAAAGAACAAATAATCCAATCAAGAAATAGGCAGAAGGGGCACCTGGGTGGCTCAGTCGTTAAGCGTCTGCCTTCGGCTCAGGTCATGATCCCAGGGTCCTGGGATCGAGCCCCACATCGGGCTCCCTGCTCTGGCGGGAAGCCTGCTTCTCCCTCTCGCACTTCCCCTGCTTGTGTTCCCTCTCTCACTATCTCTCTCTCTGTCAAATAAATAAATAAAATCTTAAAAAAAAAAAAAGAAACGGGCAGAAGACAAGAACAGATACTTCTCCAAAGAAGACATCCACATGGCCAACAGACACATGAAAAAAATTATCCATATCACTCGGTGTCAGGGAAATACCAATCAAAACCACAATGAGATACCACCTCACACCAGTCAGAATGGCTAAAATTAACAAGTCAGGAAATGACAGATGTTGGCGAGGATGTGGAGTAAGGGGAACCCTCTTACACTGTTGGTGGGAATGCAAGCTGGTGCAGCCACTCTGGAAAAAAGTATGGAGGTTCCTCAAAAAGTTGAAAATAGAGCTACCCTACAACCCAGCAATTGCACTACTGGGTATTTACCCCAAAGATATGAATGTAGTGATCTGAAGGGGCACCTGCACCCCAATATTTATAGCAGCAATGTCCACAATAGCCAAACTATGGAAAGAGCCCAGATGTCCATTGATAGATGAATAGATAAAGAAGATGTGGTAGTTATATACAATGGAATATTACTCAGCCATCAAAAAAATATGAAATCTCGCCATTTGCAACAACATGGATGGAACTAGAGGGTATTATGCTAAGCGAAATGAGTCAATCAGAGAAAGACAATTATCATATGATCTCACTGATATGTGGAATTTAAGAAACAAAACAGAGGATCATAGGGGGAGAGGGGAAAAAATAAAATAAGTCATAACCAGAGAGGGAGACAAACCACAGAGACTCTTAATCATAGGAAACAAACTGAGGGTTACCAGAGGGGAGGGGGGATGGAGGGATGGGGTAACTGGGTGATGGTATTAAGGAGGGCATGTGATGTAAGGAGCACTGGGTATTATATAAAACTCATGAATCACTGAACTCTACCTCTGAAACTAATAATATACTATATGTTAGTTAATTGAATTTAAAAAAAAAATCCTATATATAAATATATATATATAATGTTGCATAATGTCTATAATTTGTTGTCAGATCCTCCAGTTAACAATTCTCCTTCTAGGAAATTTTTCATCTCTCTTAGATACCAAATGGAACATCTCCTTAATGACTTGCTCTTTTGTGTCTTCACTATAGGTCTGTAGAACTTGGAAAGCCACGGCTTCCTGTGGTTGTTGAAGATGAGGATCACCTTGACCATGGAGGAATTGGGCCCAACCAGGTGTGTGCTGGGGGCCAGGGTGGGGCAGGTTCAAGAGCCTCTCCTTGGGAGCTCAGTGAAGATTCTTCCCCCTGCCACCTCTTCCCCCCCCAAAAAAAAACCCATGTTTTTTTTTTCCTTTAAGTAAACTCTACAACCAATGTTGGGCTCAAACTTATGCCCTGGAGATCAAGAGTTGTGTGCTCTACCCACTGAGTTAGCCAGGTGCCCCAAGAACCATGATTTTTGATGGAAGAAAGAAAGTACAGATTTTCTGTAGTCCTATAGTTCCAAATTTGAATAAGTATCAGTATGGGGGCGCCTGGGTGGCTCAGTCGTTAAGCGTCTGCCTTCGGCTCAGGTCATGATCCCAGGGTCCTGGGATGGAGCCCAGCACTGGGTTCCCTGCTCAGCGGGAAGCCTGCTTCTCCCTCTCCCACTCCCCCTGCTTGTGTTCCCTCTCTCGCTACGTCTCTGTCAAATAAATAAATAAAATCTTTATTTATTTATTTTTAAAGATTTTATTTATTTATTTGTGAGAGAGAGAATGAGAGACAGAGAGCATGAGAGGGAAGAGGGTCAGAGGGAGAAGCAGACCCCCTGCTGAGCAGGGAGCCCGATGTGGGACTCGATCCCAGGACTCCAGGATCATGACCTGAGCCGAAGGCAGTCGCTTAACCAACTGAGCCACCCAGGCGCCCAAATAAAATCTTAAAAAAAAAAAAAGAAGTATCAGTATGAACACTATATATACATAGTTTTGTCCACTGGAAAGACCTAGGAACAGGGACCAACACAACAGTAATAAATGTCCCTAGGGCAAGGCACTCTTTAATTACTGTTTCTCATTAAAACAACTGCGATTCTTGGAGAAGTGGTGGAGACTGTTGGATGTTGGGGAAATTGTAGGACCCCACGGACTGGAGATGACTGTAAGGGAGACAAACTATTGAGGTGGGCCTGATTGAGCAAGTAAACTGGAAGGTAAGATGTTCATTGGAGAACTGGGTTTGAGATTTCTTTCTTTTTTTTTTTTTAAGATTTTGTTTATTTATTTGACAGAGAGAGACACAGCGAGAGAGTGAACACAAGCAGGGGGAGTGGGAGAAGGAGAAGCAGACTCCTTCGGAGCAGGGAGCCTGATGCGGGGGTCGATCCCAGGACCTCATGACCTGAGCTGAAGGCAGACGCTTAATGACTGAGCCACCCAGACGTCCCGCTTTTTTTTTTTTTTT
>NW_027397076.1:46570897-46599324 GCF_003265705.2 Callorhinus ursinus
TAGCTGAGCAGGGAGCCCCACCTGGGGCTCTATCCCAGGACCCTGGGATCATGACCCGAGCTGAAGGCAAACACTTAACAGACTGAGCCATCCAGGTGCCCCAGGGTTTGAGATTTCTAAGATGAAAGGTTTTTTTTTAATGTTTTATTTATTTATTCATGAGAGTCAGAGAGAGAGAGAGAGAGAGAGGCAGAGGCAGAGAGAGAAAGAAGCAGGCCCCCCTCCTAGAAGGGAGCCCCATGCGGAACTCGATTCCAGGACTCTGGGGTCATGACCTGAGCCGAAGGCAGACGCTTAACCATCGAAAGTTTTTTGGTGATGTCAAGATTTAAGTTACAACTGGTGGAGTGAGGAAAGATCATGGAGGACAAGGTGGTTAAGAAATCGAAAGGTCAGGAGCACCTGGGTGGTTCAGTTGGTTAAGCATTTGACACTTGATTTCTGCTAGGGTCATGATCTCAGTGTCTTGAGATCAAGCTTGGCATTGGGCTTGGCAATGGGCCTGGAGCCTGCTTCAGATCCTCTCTACCTCTGTCCCTCCCCCCTCCTCCACCCCACTTCCTGGCTTGTGCGTGGGTGCACACACACTCTCTCTTTTTTCTCCCTCTCTAAAAAAAGAAAAAAATATAGAATTATTATAAATAACATTGAACTTTACCAAAAGCTTTTTTTTGGGGGGGGAGGGGTCTCTCCTTGATAATCCTATGATTTTCTCATTGAATCTATTAATGTGATAAATTACATTTTTAGATTTTCTGTTACTGAATCATTTTTGCATTTCTGGGATAAACTCTACTTGATAATGATTTATTTTTGTTTTTTAACTTTTATTTATTTATTTTTTTAAGATTTTATTTATTTATTTGAGAGAGAGAGAGAGCACGAACAGGGGGAGGGCAGAGGGAGAGGGAGAGCATGCTTCTGGCTGAACAAGGAGCCCAATGTGGGGCTTGATCCCGGGACTGTAGGATCATGACCTGAACTGAAGGCAGATGCTTAACTGACTGAGCCACCCAGGCGTCCTTATTTATTTATCATTAATAATGATTTATTTTAATTTTTTTAAAGATTTTATTTATTTATTTGTCAGAGAGAGAGCATAAGTAGAGTGGCAGGCAGAAGGAGAAACAGGCCCCCTGCCAAGCAGGGAGCCCAATGCAGGACTTGATCCCAGGACCCCAGGATCATGACCTGAGCCGAAGGCAGACACTTAACTAAGTCACCCAGGTGCCCCAGTTCATTACTATTTTTAACAGCCCTATTGAGGTATAACTGACATACAATAAATTGCAAGTGTATAAGCTCTGACATATGCATTTGAAACCATCATCACAATCAAGATCATGAATATAATGAACACAATCAAGATATGAACATGAGCACTCCTTCCTCCCTCCCTCCCTCCCTCCCCTCCCTCCTTCCTTCCCTTCTTTCTCTCTCTCTTTCTTTTAAATTTTATTTTTAAGCAATTTCCACACCCAACGTGGGGCTTGAACTCACAACCTCAAAATCAAGAGTCGCATGCTCCACTAATCAAGCCAGGCAGGCACCCAAAGGAGCACTCGTTTCTAATGCATCACTTGAGTATGGCTGCTCTGTGGGCACCTGCCCACTGGGGTGACCATATGGTGTGGGAGCCTGATAGTGGTAGTGGTGCTGCCTTAGTCGTGGTCATGGGGGCTGCCACCTCCTCCCTCACATCTCACTTGTGGCTAATTCCTTCTCATCTCAGGCATCAACCAGGACTTTAATTAGAAGCCTTCTCTGGCACCTCCAAATAAGAGTAGATGCTCCTGGGCGCCTGGGTGGCTCAGTTGGTTAAGCGACTGCCTTCGGCTCAGGTCATGATCCTGGAGTCCCAGGATCGAGTCCCACATCGGGCTCCCTGCTCAGCAGGGAGTCTGCTTCTCCCTCTGACCCTCTTCCCTCTCGTGCTATCTCTCATTCTCTCTCTCTCAAATAAATAAAATCTTAAAAAAAAAAAAAAGAGTAGATGCTCCTGTGCTCTCCCACTGCACCTACGCTATCATTGGTCTCCTTTTATGGTTATTGATAGTTTAATTATCTCTCTTTCCAGATAGATTGCAAGCTCTTTGAGGGCAGAGACCATGTCTGTTTGTTTAGCACTATAGTCTCAGTACCTTGAGCATACTGGGCCTTCAGTAAATATTTTTTGAATGAATCTATCAGCATTTTAGGTGTTGAAGATGCGAAGGTGAATAACAGTAGATTCTGCTCTAAAAGCTCACAGCCCTGGGGTGCCTGGGTGGCTCAGTCGTTAAGCGTCTGCCTTCAGCTCGGGTCATGAACCCAGGGTCCTGGGATCGAGCCCCGCATCAGGCTCCCTGCTCTGCGGGAAGCCTGCTTCTCCCTCTCCCACTCCCCCTGCTTGTGTTCCTGCTCTCGCTGTCTCTCTCTGTCAAGTAAATAAAATCTTAAAAATAAATAAATAAATAAAAAATAAAAGCTCACAGCACTAATGGAGGGGCCGGCGGCTAAGTAGATTCATTAACCTCTCTGAAGTATGGTAAGTGCTGTTTCGGAGGATAGTACCATGCAGGCACAAGCGGAGGGCTGGTTATCGATTTCTGCAAGGGACAGAGTCTGACAAGGTTTCAGGATGGATGTAGTGCTTGAGTTAAGATAACCAGGATAGATTCCAGGGCAGAGGTTTATGGCTGTAGTAGGTAGATTAATGGCTCCTAAAGATGTCCGAATCCTAATCCATGAACCTGTGGCTATGTTAAATGGCAAAAGGAACTTTGTAGATGCGATTACGTTAAGAATCTTGATGGGGAAATTTTCCTGCATTATCTGGGTTGGCCCAATGAAATGACAAGGGTCCTTGTAAAATGGAGGCATGAGTGTCAGGGAAATTTGATGTTATGCTGCTGACTTTGAAGATGAAGGAAGAGGCCCTAAGCCAAGGAATGCAGATAGCCTCTAGAAACTGGAAAAGAGAAGGAAATGCATTCTCTCCTAGAGCCTCCAGAAAGAACTCAGCTCTGCTGGTATCTTGATTTTGGCCCTGTAGGATCCATTTCAGACTTCTGATGTCTAGAAGTATAAGATAATAAACCTGTGTTGTGTTAAGCCACTCAGTCTGTGGTAATTTGTTACAGCAACCACAGTCAGTAATACAACCCGTCCACCACCTGAGACCTTCCTACGTGACCTCATACACACATTCATTCATTCAGTACCATGCACTGTTCTAAATGCTGAGAAAACAGAGGTAAAATGAGAGACAAGGCCTTTACCCTCAAGGAGCCTACATTCTAGGAAGAGTAGACATTCAACAGATAATTCAAGAAATAACTTCAGTAGTAAACGGCATGATGAAAACAAAACAAAGTATTGGGAAGAGATCACTGGTGTGTGTGGGGAGGGGCTCCTTTAGGCAGAATGGTCAGAGGAAGATTCTCTGAGGTGATGTTTGCACCAAGCCTTGAATGAGAAGGAGCCAGTTGTGTGTTGATCTGAGGCCTTGAGAAAGGAATGAGCTCAGAGTGCCTAAGGAACAGAAAGGAGACTCATGTGGCTGGAGCAGAAAGAATAATGGGGAGGAGGTCAGAGAGAAGGCAAGAGCCAGGTCAGGCAGAGGCTTGTATCCACAAGAAGGAGTTGGGATTTTATTTTAACTGCAGAAGGATTTAAGTGGGGAAGTGACAGATGGGATTTATTTTTTCAATAAAATAAATGTTGCTATGCGGTGAATGAACAGTGGTGGGTAATAGTAGGGGCAAGAAGACCAGTCATGAGGTCACTGCTGTAATCTAGGGGAGAGGGAACAGTGGCTGGAACCAGTGCAACAGCACTGGAAAAGAAATCTTCCTCCCCCTGTACTCCAGTCACCCGGTTCTCCCCCCTGGAGGCGACCATTGTTATCTCCTTAATCACTGGAATCTTGGAGATCCTTCTAGAAATGTTCCATGTACAAACACAGTAAATGCATTTTTAAAAAATTTTAATAAGGTTTGGGAAAGGTTGGTAGGAATGTAGCCTACTTACAGAGTCATAAGAGGTATGTTGTATTTATACAGAATTTATACAGAAATGATCTTTCCTAGACAAAATTGTCCCTAGAGTAGAAACGGGCAATTTACTACTTCAGTCCTAATCCTGTGCTGAAAACAATCCTTAGTTTTATAGTTTGGTCTCCTGAGTTAACTTACCTGGCAGGGAGAACTGTCCCAAGGCAGTGACTGGTATTAATTGTTTAGCTAGAGATAGGTGCCATTAGAAATACACAGATTAGGGATGCATGGGTGGCTCAGCCGGTTGAGTGTGGAACTCTTGGTTTCAGCTCAGGTCATGATCTCAGGGCTGGGAGATGGAGCCCCACATCAGATTCTGAGCTTACTCAGCAGGGAGTCTGCTTGAGATTCTCTCTTTCCCTCTCCCTCTGCCCCTCTGCCCTGTCCTCCCCCTCATTCCGTGCTCACGCTCTTTTGTTCTCTCTCTCTCTCTCAAATAATAAATAAATAAATCTTAAAAAAAAAAAAAAGAAAGAAATACAGAGATTGGCATCTTGGCTTTAGAAGGCAACTAGGCAAAGAATAGTCTTTTTTAGAAGACAAAATTTGGAATTAGCTCCAAATCTGTGCTTCTCAACTTAGTTGTGTTTAAAGATATGGAAATGGGGGAGCATGAGTGACCAGAAAACCATGACCTTCATACAGAAGGCAGGGTACCTTTGGACTAGGCAAGAGTTGGAACATAAAGGTACTGAGCGTGGCGTGCCAATGGAACAGAGGGGCCAGGAAGGAAAGTCCTCAGAGGACCTGGGCAGCAGAATTCTTTTTTTTTTGTGATTTTTTTTTATTGTTACTTAATTACATATTTTATTTTTTTTTTATTTTTTTATTGTTATGTTAATCACCATATATTACATCATTAGTTTTTGGTGCAGTGTTCCATGATTCATTGTTTGTTCATAACACCCAGTGCTCCATGCAGAACGTGCCCTCCTCAATACCCATCACCAGGATAACCCATCCCCCTCCCCCCCTCCCCTCTAGAACCCTCAGTTTGTTTTTCAGAGTCCATCATCTCTCATGGTTTGTCTCCCCCTCTGACATACTCCCCTTTTCTTCCTCTCCTGTTATCTTCTTCTTTTTCTTTTTTCTTAAAATATGTTGCGTTATTTGTTTCAGAAGTACAGATCTGTGATTCAACAGTCTTGCACAATTCACAGCGCTCACCGTAGCACATACCCTCCCCAATGTCTATCACCCAGCCACCCCATACCTCCCACCCCCAACCACTCCAGTAACACTCAGTTTGTTTCCTGAGATTAAGAATTCCTCATATCAGTGAGGTCATGTGATACATGTCTTTCTCTGATTGACTTATTTCACTCAGCATAACACCCTCCAGTTCCATCCACGTCGTTGCAAATGGCAAGATCTCATTCCTTTTGATGTGGGCAGCAGAATTCTAAGCCTCTGACCCCAGGGGCTTTCTGATGGATAACATAGGGGTCCTCAGCTTTTCTATGCTCAGCTCTCCACACCAGTGCTTTTGCACATTATATATTTGCACCTCAACCTCCTTTCTAACATCAGCAGAGGAATTATTACCATCATATAGTTATATGAAGATGCTTCCTAAAACAGCCAACAGTTTGCTTTCTGCAGTGTTACCTTCTTTGCTTTAGGAGCTGTTTGGTTGTTTTTTTTTTTCCCAGTATTTTTCTAACTGTGCTCCTGGAAACCTGGAGGTGTTTCAGGGTTTCTGAAGGGTAGGAAGAGAAGTGGAGAAGGGTGTGAGCACCTCGAAGACACATATACATACCACTTCAGCAAAAGCAAACTTTAACCAGTTACAATATTAAGCTCCTGAGAGACGTTCACTTGAAGAAAAGATTCTGCCCACTTAAAAAATGGAAAACCATAGTTTCATTGTATTTTGCAATTTTATTAAATTTTATAAGGGTAGCAGAAAACAGGGGCACCTGGGTGGCTCGATTGGTTGAGCATCTGACTTCAGCTTGGGTCGTGACCTTGGGGTCCTGGGATCGGCCTGCTGGTCAAGTCTGCTGTCCCTCTCCCTTGTGCCCCCACCCCCGCTTGTGCTCTCTCTCTCTCTCTCTCTCAAATAAATAAAATATTGAAAAAAAAAGAATAGTGGAAAACAGAAAAATAAAATCTCTGATCTAGTGACGGAAAATCAATAGATATATAGTTAAAGAGTAGTGAGTCTTTAGCTTTAGTGGGAGGTAAGCCGGTAGATTGTGTTTAGTGTAAAGGAGAGACTATACATTAAAGGGAATATTTGAAAAAAAATTAAAAAAATAAAGAGAATTTTTTAAAGATTTTATTTATTTATTTGACAGAGAGACACAGCGAGAGAGGGAACACAAGCACGGGGAGTGGGAGAGGGAGAAGCAGGCTTCCCGCGGAGTAGGGAGGCTGATGCGGGGCTCGATCCCAGGACCCTGGGATCATGACCTGAGCCGAAAGCAGACGCTTAACCATCTGAGCCACCCAGACGCCCCTCATTCAATTTTTTTTTTAAGTAAGCTCTAGGCCCAGTGTGGGGCTTGAACTCATGACCCCAAGATTAAGAATCGCATGCTCTACTGACTGAGCCAGCCAGGCACCCTCATATTACCTCATTTAATCTTCAAAACACCATAAGGAATTTACTAGTATTACTCACATTTTACAGATTAGGACACTAGGTCACCAGAAGGTTAAATAACTTGCTCAACATAATACAGACAGTAAAATTTAGGATTTGAACCCAGGCATTTGTGACTTGAGTCTATACCTTCAGTGATTTGGCTAATTTTCTGACCCAGAATGTATGGCTAGTTTGACTCTGAGTGAGCTTTCAAAATTGAGTTTTCCTACAAAATATTGCTGAGAGAAATTAAAGAAAACTTAAATAAATGAAAAGATATACTGCATTCTTTGCTGCAAAGACTCAATATTGTTAAGATGTCAAATTTTCTCCAAACTGATCCAAACATTCAATGTAATCCCCCAAATCTCAGATTTTTTTTTTTGTAGAAAGTGCCAGAGGAACAAAATTGGCAGCTTACCCTACTTGACTTCAAGACTCACTATAAAGCTACAGTGATCAAGATAATGATATTGGGGGGCGCCTGGGTGGCTCAGTTGGTTAAGCATCTGCCTTCGGCTCAGGTCATGATCCCAGGGTCCTGGGATAGAGCCCCGCGTTGGGCTCCCTGCTCAGTGGAGAGCCTGCTTCTCCCTCTCCCACTCCCCCCACTGTGTTCCCTCTCTCGCTGTGTCTCTCTCTGTCAAATAAATAAATAAAATCTTAAAAAAAAAGATAATGATATTGGTATAAAAAGAGACAAATAGATCAATGGAACAGAATAAAGTCTAGAAATAGTCCCACGAATAGATAGTCGACTGATGTTTGACAAAAGTGCAAAGACAATTCAATAGAGAAAGGATAGTCTTCTCAACAAATGGGTGCTGGAACAACTGGAAATCCATAAGAAAAAAAAAAGAATTTTGATCCATCTCATACTAGATACAAAAATTAAAGTACATCACAGACCTAAAACTATAAACTTTCAGGAGAAGAACTCAGTGACCTTGAATAAAGAAACTATCCTAGATTCAATACCAAAAGCATGATCTAAAAAAGAAAATAAATTTGATTTCAGCAAAATTAATAACTTCTGGGACGCCTGGGTGGCTCAGTTGGTTAAGCGTCTGCCTTTGGCTCATGTCATGATCCCAGGGTCCTGGGATGGAGTCCCGCATCGGGCTCCCTGCTCAGCAGGGAGCCTTCTTTTTCTTCTGTCTGCTGCTCCCCCTGCTTGTACTCTCGTGCTCATGATCTCGCTCTCTGGCAAATAAATAAATAAAATCTTAAAAAATTCAATAACTCCTGCTTTCAGTGGACACTGTTTAGAGAATAAAAGGCAAGTCACAAACTGGAAGAAAAAATACGCAAATCACGTATCTAACAAATAACTTGCATTCAGAATAAAGAACTCTCAAAAACAAGAACAAAAGCCTCTCAATAAAACCTTATTAAAAAAAGGGCGCCTGGGTGGCTCAGATGGTTGGGCGTCTGCCTTCGGCTCGGGTCGTGGTCCCGGGGTCCTGGGATCGAGTCCCGCATCGGGCTCCCTGCTCAGTGCAGAGCCTGCTTCTCCCTCTCCCTCTGCCATTCCCCCTGCTGTGCTCTTCTAACTCTCTGTCAAATAAATAAATAAAACCTTTAAAAAAAAAAAAAAACCTTATTAAAAAAAGAAAAAGAATAGGGGCACCGGGGTGGCTCAGATGGTTAAGCGTCTGCTTTTGGCTCGGGTCATGATCCCAGGGTCCTGGGATCGAGCCCCACATCGGGCTCCCTGCTCAGCGGGAAGCCTGCTTCTCCCTCTCCCACTCCCCCTGCTTGTGTTCCTGCTCTCGCTATCTCTCTGTCAAATAAATAAAATCTTCACAAAAAACTTTTTTTAAAGCCAAATTTAGCCGTGGGGGGTTGTATACCAACTTTAGCGACACTAATGTTAGTAAGTTTTGGATAACCCACTACCATTGGACCAGCCTCACTAACACTCAAGGTCACCAATAATTCCATATTCTCAATTCTTAACTTAGTTAACCTATTAACAGCAGTTGGCACAGTTGATCACTTGCTCCTCCTTGCAATATTTTCTTCACTTGACTTCTAGGACCCTCATTACACCCTAGTTTTCTTCCTACCTCATTGGCCTTTCCTTTTGTCTCCTGCTGGTTTCTCCTCAACTCCCTGATTAACCTTGAGGTATACAGGATTCAGTCTCTAGTCTTCTCTCTTTCCTCCTCCCTCCCATCTATATATTCCTTTCCTAGCCAACCTCATCCAGTTTCATGAATTAAAAACCAATTATAATGTGATGATACCCAAATTTTTATTTCCAGCCTAGGCCTCTTTCCCTTAAACTCCAAACCTTTATAGCCGTCTACTTAACATTTTCACTTGGATGTGAAATGTGAAGAAATATATACATATATAATATCAGTACAAAGAAATTCATGTGAATGATGAATGCTAACTTCAGTGTAGTGGTTACCACTCAGAGAGAAAGAGTGGGATGCAATTAGTGGGGAGTTCACAGACTGCTTCAACTCTACAGGTAACTCTTTCTTTCTTAAGCTGGGAGGTGGATATATAAATATTTGTTGTAGGCCTTAAATATTTCATTTTATGTTTTACCACTTCTCCCCCTCTATGCCTTCTGACCTTGCCCTCTTGCTCAACACCCTCAGTCCCTCAGCCATCCTTATTTTTCTTTTTGGTTTCCCTTTTCTCCCAATTGATCCTGGACTCCTCCATCCACCAATCAATCATGACTGAAGCAACACGGTGATTTCCATGTTTCTATTCCCAAACTAGAGCAAATCAATCATGCATATTCTTTTTTTTTTCCTAGTACAATTCTTTAGTATTTTTCAAAGTGCGGTCTATAGACCCATTGTATCAGAATCACTTGGGATGTTATTAAAATGCAGATTCCCAAACTCTACCCTCAAGATCTTTGTTGTTGTTGCTTTAGGTAAACTCTATGACCAACATGGGGCCGGAACTCAGGATCCCTAAGATCAAGTCACATGCTCTACCAACTGAGGCATCCAGGTGCCCCGTACACTCAAGATCTTTGAATCCTGCTTTTTGGAGGTAGGATTAGGAATGAAATCTATTCACTTGGCAGAGGTGATTCTTATTCACACAAAGGAGATTTCATTCATCCCTGACTTTTCAATAGGCCCAGCATATTTAGTTATCCACAAATGTTGAGCACCTGTTGTATGTCAGGCAATATAATTGACCATCTAGATATTGTCCCTGACCTCATTAGCTTACAGCTCAAGAGACATTTCCAATGGACATATATGGGATGACTTTGGGTAGTATCATTTTTGGTGATAAAAATCATTTTGGTGATAAAAAATAGCAATAAACTTTTAAGATTTATTTATTTTAGAGAGAGACAGAGAGACAGAGCACTTGGGGGAGGCGCAGAGGGAAAGGGAGAGACAGAGACAGAGAGAGCACTTGGGGGAGGCGCAGAGGGAAAGGGAGAGAAAATCTTAAGGAGACCCTGTCTGAGTGTGGAGCCCGACGCTGGCTTGATCTCATGACCCGGAGATCACAACCCAAGCCAAAACCAAGAGTTGGACACTCAACCAACTGTGCTGCCCAGGCATCCCAACTTTTTTTTTTTTTTTAATTTAAAATCTTACGTAGTTCGTTTTTGAAAAAAACATTACCTTCTATTTATGGCAAGTTATTAGTTTTCCATTTAGAATACTGATATGATTTTCTTTTTCGTGATAAATATATATAAAAAGTGAGTCAATTCAAAGAAAATGACAGTGTAGATATGGCAGAAATACCAAAAGAGGCACACAAATGCTTGAAGTTGGGAAATATTCATCTAGCATTTCAGAGGTAGTTGTGGTATAATAAAATGAATAGCCAAGATTCATCCCGAACTCACAGATCTAAGTCAAATCATGTCACTGCTGTGCTCAAAACTCTCCAAAGGAAAAAACAAAAACAAGTAATGGATTACCATCACACTATTTTTTCACACTTTATTTTGTAACAGCTTCACTGAGCTATAATTTACATACTACATAATTCAACAATTTAAAGGGTACAATTCAACTGTTTTTAGTATGGTTCACAGAACTATGTAACTATCACCAATCACTTTTAGAATATTTTCATTACCCCTAAAAGAAACCCCATGCATTTAGCAGTCACTCCCCTCTCCTCTAACCTCCCTTTCCCTAGGGTAACCACTACTCTACTTTCCATCTCTATAAATTTGCCTATCCTGGACATTTCATGTAAATAGAATCATACATGTGGTCTTTTATGACTAGCTTCTTTCATTTAGTATGTTTTCAGGGTTCATCAATGTAGCACAAAGCAGCACTCCATTTCTTTTCATGGCCAAATAATATTCCTTTGTATGGATATACATTTTATTTAACCATTCACCAGCTAAGGAACATTTTGATTGTTTCTACTTCTTGACTAGTATGAATAATGCTGCTATGAACATTCATGTACAACTTTTTGTGTGAATATGTATTTCCATTTCTCTTGGGTATATACCTAGGAGTAGAATGGCTGGGTCATATGTTAACTAACTTTTTGAGGACTGTGTTCCAAAAGTGCACCATTTCACATTCCCACCAGCAGTGTACAAGGGTTCCAACTTTTGTCCAGAACTTGTCTTTCATAGTAAAGCCATCCTAGAGGGTATGAAGTGGCATCTCATTGTTTACCATCACATCTTGAGTGAAGTCTAGAGCTGGTCAGGGCCTACCAGGCCCCACATGATCTAACTTTGCGTACCATAGGTAGGTACAAAATCTCTTATCAACAGTTGACAAATCAAAACAGCTCTAAAACCCAGGATTTTTGGAACTCATATGGCAACAAAACCTGATATGAAACTCATGTTGGGTAATTTACATGACTATTCTTATATTTTGCTACAGAAATAGAAATGTGTTTTGATCCTGGGTACTGCTCCGATCCCTTTGAGGATGTTACATGTTAAATAGTATATGCTCTGTATTACTGTTCTAAAGTTAAAATAAATTCAAAAGCAAGTAAGGTCTCACGGATTTCATATAAAGGATTGTAGATCTGAACCACTTTCCCCTAGCTCACTTGAATTTAGCCAGACTGCCTTGCTTTTTCTGTGACATGCCAGGCATACTCTTCCCTGAAGACATTTGCACTTGCATTTGCACAACTCCCTCTGCTAGGAAGCTCTTTCCCCATTTATCCAAACAGCTTGCTCTTTCTTTAATTTTCTGATCAAATGTTATCTATCAACCTTATAGACATAAGGGCATTTTATATAAAACTTACATAAAAACCACAGCCCTTCACACCCTCTCACACTGCTCCCCCACTAAAATGTAAGCTCTATGTATTTTTATCTTGGCCACTGCTAGTATCTTCAGTATTTAGAAATGGCTGGCACATTGTAGGTATTCAATAAATATTTCTTGGGCATCTGGGTGGCTCAGTTGGTTAAGCGACTGCCTTCGGCTCAGGTCATGATCCTGGAGTCCTGGAATCGAGTCCCACATCGGGCTCCCTGCTCAGCAGGGAGTCTGCTTCTCCCTCTGACCCTCTTCCCTCTCGTGCTCTCATTCTCTCAATAAATAAAATCTTTAAAAAAATAAAAATGTTTCTTGAATAAGTGATTGTTTTATACCACTTAAACCTCACAAAAATACTGTGAAATAGGAATGATCACCTAAAGATTATAAAATTGAAGAGGGGTGCCTGGCTAGCTCAGTCAGTAGAACATAGGACTCTTGTTCTCAGGGTTTTGAGTCCAAGCCTAACATTAGGCATGGAGCCTCCTTAAAAAAAAAAAAAGATAAAAAAATAAACGAAAAAGTTGGTTGGAGAGGTTAGATAACTCACCCAGGTCACATAGATAGAATTATCAGAGGGGAGATTTACATCTAAGAGTCTACTCTCTTAGGTTCTCAACCTGACAGCTCTGTTTAATGGGAGACTGGACTGAGAAACTAAGTGCCAAGCACGTTGGCAAGTGATACTTATTGAATAAATGAACAAATCTAGATTCTAGCCTGTTCTTTCATCTACTGGCTCAGCTTCCTTCGACAAACCTATTAGCTTATTAATGCATTATGAAGTGAACATCCCTCTATACCTAATAGTTACTAAAATAAACTAAATGTATAAACTAAAGAAGCAGGATATTAACCTAAATAGTGTGACAATGAGTAATTTTGTCCTCCTACATGGTAAGTTATGGAAACGTAGGCAAAAACAAAATGAACTACAGGATTTGGGGTTGAGGCAAAGGGTGGCCCAGGACATGAATGAATCCTGATTACCACAGGGAATCGACTTCAAATCCAATTACCTCAAAGGCAGACCAGAGACTTGTACTTGGCTTGAATACTATGCGACTGGAGGATACTTCAGAAAGTTAGGATGGTGCGGAGATTGCAACTAACTTTTCCACACCTAATAAAGTCCACTCAAAGTAGGTGGGAGTGGGAGGTAGGGACTCAGATGTCTATACCACCTTTTTGGTGACCAGCTAGAACTTTAGTCCACAATAGTTTAGCAGAGCAGGCTGTTCATTTTACTGCCCAACCATCTAGAGAACCTCAAGCTGACTTGTGGGGCACTTCCAATGGCATGACATGAAAACCGTGTCCTGGCTGTCCATCAGACAAGGCAAGGTTTGAGTTATTTGCAACAGGTGTTGGCTTGGGAGGTGGAATGGGGCTACTTTACTGCCTGAAGCCCATGAAAATCTTTGTCATCTCTGGCACTTCAAAATCTCAATGAATTTGGGATTATCTGCAAGTAGAAAAATTGCTCAACCAATTCTTAGTTGTGTTAGGCTCTGGAATGTATGCTCCCTGGAGATAGGATCACGTTTCTTATTCTTAAAGATTTTAAGTAATCTCTACACTCAATGGGGGCCTCGAACTTACAACCCCAAGACCAAGACTTGCACACTCTGAGTCAGCCAGGCCCCCCCCCCAGATCACACTTTTAAGAATGCACAAACCTGGGGCGCCTGGGCGGCTCAGTCAATCGTCTTGACTTGGCTCAGGTCATGATCTCAAGGTCCTGGAATAGAGCTGCTCAGGAGTCTCCTTGTCCCTCCGCCACTCCACTAGTGCTCTCTCAAAAAAATGCACGTTATCAGGGGCACCTGGGTGGCTCAGTCATTAAGCATCTGCCTTCAGCTCGGGTCATGATCCTGGGGTCCTGGGATGGAGCCCCATGTGGGGCTCCCTGCTCAGTGGGGAGTCTGCTTCTCCCTCTACCACTCTCCCTGCTTGTGTTCCCTCTCTCGCTGTCAAAAATCTTAAAAAAAAAAAACAAAACACAATCAGGAGAGCATGTGACTTTTGATCTTGGGGGGTTGTGGGTTCAAGTCCCATGTTGGATGTGGAGATTACTTAAAAATAAAATATTTTTAAAAAAAAAGCACAAATCAACTTTTAAACTCCCAGTCCCGGGAGAGCCAGTAAAACCTCTCTCAAAAAAAAGATAGGCTGAGCCTATAAATATTTCAAGAAAAATTCTGTCGTTACATGGCCTGATCTACTTGAATCTGGTTTTATTTAACAAACTCGGATTTGAGAACCAGGTTTAGCATTTTCACCTCAGGTCTTTCTTCTATCCAGTATTTACCCCTGGTGTAAAGGGTCATTACAACCTAGAGGAATGAAGGAGCAAAAGCCTTGTGGGCCTCCCCAAAAGATGGGACTCTCACCTACAATGTGTTCTCACAAATTCAGGGTTTGCCACAGCTGTTCCAGCACATGCACTGGTATGCTAACCATGAGCAAGTTGGGAGTCAGCAAATTTTTTTTTTCCAGTTAAGAGTTCAATAACAGGGCCACTTCTAGGTTCTGAAATACTCTACTCCTTGCTATCACATTCCTTTGAAGAGGCATTTAGAAAAATGTTTCCCCACTGATGTGTATTTTGAGATAGCCAGTGAGCAAGCGAGCCAGCATGTGTGTGGGGGAGGGGCGAACACAGGGAGAGGGACAAGCAGACTCCACGCTGAGGGCAGAGCTCCATTTCCTGACCCAGAGATCATGACCTGAGTCAAAACCAATACCCTGACTGAGGCACCCAGGGACCCCTCCCACTGAAATGTTTTTTTTTTTTTAAAAAAGGATTTTAAAGAGAGGGGTCCCTGGGTGGCTCAGTTTATCATCTGCCTTCAGTTCAGGTCCTGATCTCAGGGTCCTGGGACTGAGCCCCGTGTAGGGTTCCCTGCTGAGCAGGGAGTCTGCTTTTCCCTCTCCCCTCCTGCTAATAAAAAAAATCTTTTATTTATTTTTTTTTAAATTTTATTTATTTATTTGAGAGAGAATGAGAAATAGAGAGCACGAGAGAGAAGAGGGTCAGAGGGAGAAGCAGACTCCCTGCTGAGCAGGGAGCCCAATGTGGGACTCGATCCCGGGACTCCAGGATCATGACCTGAGCCGAAGGCAGTCGCTTAACCAACTGAGCCACCCAGGCGCCCAAAAAAATCATTTAAAAAAAAGGTTTTATTTGACAGAAAGCGAGAGCGGGAACACAAGCAGGTGGAGTGGGAGAGGGAGAAGCAGGGAGCCTGATGCGGGGCTTGATGAGCCACAGAGGCGCCCCTTAAAAAATAAAGATTTTAGATAGAGTGCACACACAAGGGGAGTGGTAGAGGGAGAAAGGGGAAGCAGACTTCCTGCTGAGCAGATGGACGCAGTGCTCAATTCCAAGACCATGAGCCAACAGCTGAGCTGAAACCCAGAGCTGGACAAACTGAGCCATCAAGGTGCCCTGAAATCTTCCAAGCTATAGGCTTAGTTTGGGGGCAGGGGTGATCCTGTAACTTCATTAGGAAAGCCAGTCATTATCAATCCATTCCCAAATGATTTTTCAAACATGCATATTCCTAATAACTTTCTAATTTCTGAACTCTAGAAAAAAACATTGTCACACAAATGAAATAAGATAGAGCTTTCAACCATACTTTGTGTGGAAATTCTTTCTCCTCTTGTGGGACTACCACAAGTCTCTAGGAAAGCCTTTGGTACCCTGGACATCTTTATTCCACAGAGAAACACACCACAGAAAGATGCAAATTGGCCAAAAACAGGTTTCGCAGCAGACCAATTCCAAGTAAGTGAATTTTATGAAGTCAAGGATCCAAATACCGATCCCCTTAAAAGCTAAGTCATGAACTTCCTATTTAAGTCTTTGTGTCCCCCACCAAGGTTAGGCAGACCTCAGTCCGTAAATCATCTCCTGATGTGCTCCTCACCCAACAAGTTTTTCCTGACCCTCCTAGTTCCTTATCCCTATTTTTAAGACACCAACTTAATCTACTAGCAAGGTGGCATTAATCTAACACCCACGGGTACCTTACCACCCCCCTCACAGCTATGCAAGTTGGGGAGGCCAAGAATACAAATACAAAAGAAACCCAAGCTAAGGTTCTACTTACATGGATAAACTTTCTCCCCCATGAAAAGACCATGTGGCACTCCATACTTGAATGTAAAAATAATTACAGTCCCTGTGACACATACAACCCCCACACTGACAACACATACACTCAACATGCCATATGAAGTGTAATCGCCATTTATTTTTTTTCTGGAGAACAGCTTTTCTTCAGTCCTTAAGGACTTAGCTCCTTACATGGGCTTTGGTGGAGGTCGTGGGGCAGCACCCTGAAAGAACAGAACAGTAAATTTAAAAACATCAATGAAGAGTCCCCCCCTCAAAGAACTTGACTACTACCCTCCCATCACTAAGAATGCATTTGGGTCATACATACATGGAAAACTGGTCAATGTGGATCATCCACATTATTCCATCTGAAACAGATTCTAACAGCTCTTCTTTTTTAAAAGATTTTACTTATTTGAGAGAGAACACAAGTGGGGTGAGGGTCAGAGGGAGAAGCAGACTTCCTGCTGAGCAGGGAGCCCGATTTGGGACTCGATTCCGGGACTCCCGGATCATGACCCGAGACGCGTAACAACTGAGCCACCCAGCGCCCCCTAACAGCTCTTCTTTAGAACAGTCTCCAAGCAAATGTTTTAGATGTGAGTCCCACCTACCTTACCTATTTAGACCTTAATTTGAGATTCCTTGGGTCCTCCTGTGTCTCTTGTTCACTACCCCTCTGGCTTCCTCTCTTTTTTTAAAGATACTTCCCGCGGGGGCAGCTGGGTGGTTCAGTGGGTTAAGTATCTGCCTTCAGTTCAGGTCATGATCCCAGGGTCCTCGGTCCCTGAGCAGTGAGCCTACTTCTCCCTCTACCCTCGCTTGTGCCTCCCCCCAATAAATAAATAAAATCTTGAAATTAAAGAACAAAGATACTTACTGCAGGTCTAAATCGGGGTGGGGGTGTTCGGTCCTTCCGTGCTTCACGAGAGCGATTCCTGACTACCTTGCTGTGAATGGCACAACTCACACAATAATGTAGTTTCACATACAGCTTGGGAAGCACATAGGCTGAGAAACAAAGAGGCATAACAGTAGGTATTACATACCCACATTGCACTTGTTCTCATTCTATCAGTCAAAAATAAACCTACTTACAAAGTTTCACTTCCAAAGCAATCGTTCAGTTTTGATAACTTAACACATGTGCATTTTCACAAATGAATAGTCCCCTACTAACCCTTGTCACCACGGGTACCAAATCCACAACCTACTGGCAATAAACCAACAACCCAGTTCCTTCAGCAGTTGCACCAGTCCTAATGCCTGTTCCTGGGCCCCTTCTCCTTGCCTAAGAAAACTAATTTGTCTGAAGAAAAATAAATGATCGGGGCGCCTGGGTGGCTCAGTCGTTAAGTGTCTGCCTTTGGCTCAGGTCATGATCCCCGGAGGCGGGGAGCCTGCTTCTCTCTCTCCCACTCCCCCTGCTTGTGTTCCCTCTCTCACTGTGTCTCTCTCTGTCAAATAAAGAAAGTCTTTAAAAAAAAAAAAAAAAAGATCAAAATAACAGAAAACACACTGCTCCAAAGATCACCCTTGCCCAAATTAGACTACTTTCATTATTGAAACATTAAGATTTAGTCTGTACATCTTTATAACGGGTATTCGAGTGTTCAACAATCCAGAAAGGTTGCTACGTTTTTCATGTTTGTTTTTAAAGACTTTATTTGAGAGAGAGAGACACAGCGAGGGAGGGAACACAAGCAGGGGGAGTGGGAGAGGGAGACGCAGGCTTCCCGCTGAGCAGGGAGCCCGATGCGGGGCTGGATCCCAGGACCCTAGGATCATGACCTGAGCGGAAGGCAGACGCTTAACGACTGAGCCACCCAGGCGCCCCCGTTTTTCATGTTTATACCTAGTGTTCCCCAAATGCTGATACATGATAAACTCTACAAGTGCTTTTGCAATCTCATCCTCTAAACAGGTAACCACAAATCATGACCCAAAGACTGCACTATCACACAAGGTCCCCCTCTGTCCCGACAAGGTTAAAACAAACGAAGCAAAAATACTGGTCTCTTCTACCAACAGTAATCCTAAAGGCTCGCAGAAATTGCCTGGGACGCGCCAGAAACAGAGCCTGCAGGTGGAGATGGGTTGTGCCAGAAGCTCACTCACCGTCGAAGACGCTCGCTTCGGAAATGTCCCTGACGGCGGCAGCCTCTACTATGTTCCGTATAACGAACTTCTTAATGGCCTTATCCTTGGGCACACAACGGGCGCAGTTGGTGCAGCGAATAGGCTGCACGTGGCCGCGGCCCTTTTTGGCACGACCATTATTCCTTCTTTTCTTGGTCTGCATCAAAATGAAGATCCTGTTAAAAATGGGGCGCAGCTTCCCCAACCTTAGCCCCCTACCGGCTACAATCCGCGCCGGCAGCCCCCAAAATAGCTCTACTCAAACCTTCAGCCCCTCTGCACATCCCTCAAAGGTTGAAGCAAATACACACCCTGTATCCTCTCCGCCATGGTCCAGGCTTTCAAGTCCCCACAATCTAAGAATCTGTTCCTCTCAGACCCCCACGCGGACCCCCAGCACTCACCACGCGCCACAACTCACCATCTTGGTAGCGAGACCCGAGAGAGAATGTAGCGCCGGTCCCGACTCTCTTATATAGCACGAGATCCCTACGCGCACACAGGAAGACTATTTAGGAGACGTACAGCGAGAACGGCAAGCCACTCTACTCAGACTTTCTTCATTATTAAGCGTTTACGCTGAAATGCAGTGGTAGAAAAGCGTTTCTCGGGTTTTGTTGTACGTGGTAGAAAGTGACCGTGGGACTATTTAGCCGGCTGGCGGAGGAAAATTAGGGTTATACGTCTCCCACCAAGTACTACGATCCCTACCCCGGAAGTAATACTGGGCGTAGTAATGATCCGGTTTTGCGACGCTATGCGCGGAAGTTGCCCGCGCAGGACCACAAATCGCACTCCCTATCGGGGGGGGGGTCAGAGGCGCGGAGGTGCATGGGAGTTGTAGTGGGAAGCTGGCCGGCCGTTGGCCCCGAAGCTCTTTGACTGAATGCGGCGCAGTGCCACCGGGGGACGCTCTCGGCTCATTTCTCTGACAATACTGTTACTTGGTGTAGGATTGAGAAACGGAAGTCCTGGGGGAAAACAAAACATTTTGTTAATTTCTCCTTCCAGTATGGACAAAACCCCACGAAAGGCCATAGGCGGATGTTAGCGCTGTTTCTTACTCACTTTTTTTTTTTTAACATCACTGGATCATGTTAGCATAGCGCCAGACCCTGTAGTAAGCGCTTTATAAATATTAACTCATTTTACCTTCAACAAGCTTATAAGGTAGGTTCTATTATTCTCCTCCGTTTGCAGATTGAAAAACTGAAGTTGCTGAAAAATCACAGAGTTAGTAAGAGGTGTCCTGGCTCCACTACACTATGCTGCCTTCCGCCTAACAAAAAAATGGGTGAAGGTATATAACCTGGAACAGTAACTTCAACGATTTTGATTCCGACCCATAGCAGAAATATATTTTACTTTGGTTCTCAGTACATACACAGACGTATAAAACTGAAATACAAATTTCATGAAACAGTACCTGCCCTTAGGGGCAATGATATGTTGTTTTCTACTTTATTTTTTTAAAGATTATTTATTTATTTATTTTTCGTTATTTATTTGACAGAGAGAGATCACAACTAGGCAGACAGGCAGGCAGAGGGAGAAGCAAGCTCCCGGCTGAGCATGGAGCCCGATGTGGGGCTCGATCGGAGGACCCTGGGATCATGACCTTAGCCGAAGGCAGACGCTTAACCGGCTGAGCCACCCAGGTGCCCCTGTTTTCTACTTTATTTTACTTTTTTTAAAGATTTTATTTATTTATTTGCCAGAGAGAGAGAGAGAGAGAGAGAGCACAAGCAGGGAGAGCTATAGGCAGAGCAGGCGGAGGGAGAAGCAGGCTCCCTGCCAAGAAAGGAGCCCGATGCGGGACTCGATTCCAGGATTCTAGGATCATGACCTGAGCCAAAGACAGACGCTTAACCAACCAAGCCATCCAGGCGTCCCTCTACTTTATTTTAATAAATGTTGATCAAGCCCCACTCACGTGATTTCACCACTCAATGAGTCTGGCCCGTGATTGAAACATACTTTCCTGCGTGTAAGCTCCATTTACCTTTGGAGAGCCGTTAGAAAGTCTTTAGCTTTGAGCAGGAGTGCTATCTGTGGGCAACCACCCAGTTGTCTCCAAAGTTGAAAAAACTAGAGTGTCAAGGGGACCTCCCAGAATTCAGACCGAAGGTGGTAGAGATGGAGACCAACCATTCATTCATGAGTCATTCTGGAGTCCGAACACCAGTCACTTTCCCTCAAAAGAAACCCATCATGGTTTCTTTTCACCTCTAATCCACTTTACTGGGGTTGAAGTTTATTTTCTAACTTTTGTTTTGGCTTCAGAACAACTATATTCATGGTCTCTCTCAAGTTTGAATTTGTTAGTGTTAATGGGTTATGGGAAATGATAGACTTTAGATGGAAGTATCTTCAATTTTCACTTCAGTATAGTCTCATGGAAAACAGAAGGCAGACATTAGTGTATGGATTGGCAATGAGATAGGAGAGAACAGGAAAAAAGTTCAGAGTGAAGGGGACAGAAAATAGTTAACATTTAAGACAGAACCAAGTTAATGTTCCTGTCTTGGCTTTTTGGATTTTTATAGCCTGGGAGTTCCAGTGGCGGCATTCCCTGGCATAAAGATATGGGCACAGAATTTGGAGTAACACACTCCTGGGTTCAAAAATGGGTTTTGACATTTATTGGTTGATTAGTCTTGGACAAGTTGTTTACTCTCTCTTGGGCTTTTATTTCTTCACTAGTAATAGTGGATCATTCACTTTTAGGTGGTTTCTACAATTACATGAATACCTGGCACAGTGCCTTGTACTTATGCTCAAGAAGTGGTAGACCCTATTATTATCATCATTCATGTTATTGTAACTTGCATTTCCTTGAGCGTATAATGTGTTTTGCATATAGTAGGTACTCAAAAAATGTTTGATGAATCTCTGCTTTGGATAGATAGGCAAGTTGGGCTTCCTCTATGCTGAAGGCACTCCTGGTAGGAAAATCTCCACTTTCCACTGTAGGTCGAAAATTCTGTTCTTCTGTAGCAACAGCTTGAGCATTCTTGTTTGGCTTCCTCTTAATCTTAGACTTGTTCACCTTCAAAATATTTAGTAGTTGGTACAGTGTGCAGCAAGGAGATCCCCCTCCCTCCCAGCAGAAAATTACAGCAAAATCTGCAAAAACAACCAGGGGTGTTAAATTACTCATGTTTATTTATAACAGACCTTCAGCCAGTACAGTACAAAACTTACAGTAGTATATCTCCGTTACACAAATATTTACTTACAATATATTACATATACAAAATGCTTTGCAATAAGTCTCAAAAGCTAGTTTAACTCCCCTTGAGAAAGGAGAAAAACCCTTTAAAAAAAGGGGGAGGGAGAACCAAAGGAAGAGGGGGAGGTGAAAGGGTAAGGTCCAAGGAGACACCAAGCATAGGCTACAAATGAAACCCTGGGAGAGAGAGAGAGGAGAGGTGGTATTGCACTTGCTTCTGTGTTTTATTTTTTTTCTTTTTGTTCTTCATAACTTCTGATTAAAAATATATATAATATATATATATTATGTACACAAGGAAAGAAGCTGCTGAAAGTATTACAAAATCCCATCCGCAGCTTGGACACTGACACAAAAAAACAAAGGTCTGGAAAAGTGTCTATTTAGAAATTTTCTTGTGTGGTGTTGGTCTTGAATATCAATATAAAAGGAAAACACCTCTTTTCTCCATGTGGGTTTCAATGTTTTTTTTTTCTTTTTCTTTACTTTTTTTTTTATGCAAAAGGAGCTGGGAGAGAGCATGAGGATGTTTGAGGTTCCAGACCTGGAAGGCTCTGGAAAGTAGGATTTTGTACCTAAGACCCTGGTTAAAGTGCAGTGATGGTCTGGAGAGAGACAGAGTGCCCTTCTCTCCCCTCCTTAGCACCTGGTCTTGCCCTTCCAGTCTCTGCTCTCATGGGCTCAGAGTATAGCCTCAGAGCATAGTCCTTCATGTTCCAGGAGGTTACAGGTGCCAGAGCTGACTGGGGGAGGGGACAGGGGCACCCTAAGGCTCTGATACCCTAGAAGGGACTAGTTCTTATGAGGTGTCACCAAGTACACAGCAGACGAAAAAGAGGTGGTAAGGGGTAGGTCTAACAAGAAGGGGCTCAATAACCAGAACAGTTGAGAAGAACCCTAGATATTAATCTCAGCTCTGCTGCCATTCTGAAAGAAGGAGCCAGTTCCCTGGGGTACTGTTGAGAAGACTCTCCCCTTCTCTAGAGACCGCTCTCCTTCTAGCTAACTCCCCCATCCTCTGCCCTTGGCAACATCTGTTTATTGCTACATTGTCAAGGAGGAACCATCAACCCACAAAGCCCCTCCTTGACAATCTGGTTCTCTTAGGGAGACTACATAATGGGGGAGAAAAAGAAGGGAGAAAAGTTTTTCTAGGGTCTCCCTTCCCATAGAGGGTAAGGTAGACTCTTCCTAGAGCCCTTAGGAGCCCCAATCCCAGGGTCTGTTCCTTAGCCAACCCTTCACCATCCCCCTAAATTATCCCTGATAGGGAGTGAGAAAAGTAGGAGGCAAAAGAGCCAATAAGGAAAGGACATATGGAAAGAAAGATGGAAGGGGAGAGAAAAGGAGAGAGAGAGAAGGACCAAGTGTTACAACTTGTGAGGTGTTGTGTTTGGTTTTTACTTTCTTTTTTTTTTTTTTCTTTAAACATAGAAAAACAGCCTTTGGTTTGAATCTCAAGGAAGCAGAGAATGGGATAGCTGTGGCCTTGGGCAGAAAACGCTTGTAGAAAGAGACCTCCACTCACAGTGGAGCCGCATCTCCTCCTGCCCCCTTCTCACTAACTAGGTTACCCAAAAAGCCAGGGGTCTCTGCTGTGGCCAGGGGGAGCATGCCCCCTCCTGCCCTACATCTGGGAACTGAGTGTAGAAGGGGGCAGTGGAGGATGACCCCCAGTTCAGTTGTGCCCATCCCATTCTTGCTGAGACAAGAATGGAATGAGGTGAGGGGCAAATGCCCTTCCTCGTCCTGGGATAATTTTTGGTTATACTGAAAATTAGGAGAAAAGAGACACCCTTTTCTCCCTGCCACTGATCCTAAGAACAGGGCCCAGAAGCCTGGGAATGAGGGTGAATCCTGCAGGAGGGGAGAAGAAGAAGGCAGCATGACTGAGGGGTTGAGATAACCCCTTGTCATCAGGCAGCAACCCACTAGTTTCTCATAGGAGAGGGACGGCAGAAGCCCCTGAGAGCCTAGGAAGGTCACTAGAGTGAAGAAGATTAGAGGTGGAAGAGAAAGAAGAATTTTAACCCACCCCCTTCCCATGCCCTGGTTCCCAATTAGGCACCTGTGGCTCCCAACATGTCAGGGACAGGATTGCAGACCTAGCCTTGGCCCCTGAGAATATAAAATTGGGGCACTCCAAGGAGAGAAAAACCACCACTGAGTAGACTGGCAGGTTGAAGAGAGTAGCAGTGTTGGGGGCTGTTTGAGGAGAGAAGAGATAGATCACAACCCAGAGGGAGATTCCCAAATGTGGGCTTTGAGGAACTCATATTACGAGGGGAACGTCAAGAGGACCCTCAGTCCCACAGTGCCTGGGGAGAATTTCTTCAGCCCCTCCTACTTCCCAATGAGGAAATTCTTCATTTGTTCAAGCATAGTGCGAGCTGCCTAACGTGAGAGGGCACAAGAGGTATGGAGTACCAGGTCGAAGGGTCCCAGAGAGGAGATATAATGCCACAGAGCTCAGGTAGGGCCAGAGGGAGTTATCAGCATCGAAAGGAAAGATAATGCAAAAGGTGAGGACTTAACACAAGAAGCTCAGAACTCTTCCGACCAAGAGGAGCTTCCGACCCCGAGGGCTATTAGAGAGAGCTGGATCAAAGGAAGAAAAATTAGGCCTCAAGTGGGAGGGGACTGTGGGCCAGAGGGTGGGGGAGTGGCAAGTGACTGATAAGAGAAAAAAGCAAAAGAAAAATCCACAAATCATATTAATAAATAACTCTGAATATGCTGGGATAAGAGAAGAGGAAGAGGAGAAACATAATCGAAAAGGCCTGTTTCATCACAATGCTTATGTCAGTCAGGGTAGAGGAGAATGGGTGAGGAGGGGTCAGGGCCAAGGGTGAAGTCAGGTAGCCAGTGGTGGAGGCTACCGAGCAAAACTCCTTGGGATGAAGTGGGGACAGAGCTAGACTCCTGTAGGTAGGGCAGTGAAGTGGTGGACTGAGGGGAGGGCAGTAGGTGGCTAGCCCACCTTGTGCTCCCCCCGGACAATGTGGGAAGAGAATTCGTACCGGTCCTGGCTGTGGTAACCACAGATGTTACACTCGAAGGGGTCTCTGAAGCCATGGCAGCCCATGTGGATGGTGAACATGACATGGTCCAGAAAGAGGATTCGGCAGTGCTCACACTTGAAGGCCTTCACGGGCTCACCGCTCTCGCCCACCACCCGGAGCACTTCCTTGGAGGGGCCCGGGGTGCCCCGCAGCAACCCCTCCTGCGGCTTGGGGTCCTCTTTGGCGTAGGCAGGACTGGGCCGGCCCACCACAATGGTGGGAGGTGGCTGGGGTGGGGGACCCTGAGGGAGGGATACCACCCCCCCAACCCGATCTTCGTGGTTGCTCTCTGTGTCTGTGGAGTCCTGGCAGCCATTGCTGGGGGATGCCCCGGGGTCAGTCAGGGGGCCTCGGGCCCGGTAGAGGAGAGGGCCTCCATCGGCCAGGTCCTCGGGTCCCTCACCTGTTTCTCGGGACCCCGGAAGCTCCAGTCGACCGGGGAGGGGCTGCATCTGGGTGTAGACAGAGCTGATGACGGGTGTGAGTTCTGAGATGCAGTTGGTAGGTGGAAGGCGGAGGGGACGCAGATGTTCTGCCCCCACAAAGGCCAGAGAGCCTCCGAAGCCAGGCTCCAGGCCGTGATGTGCCACCAACTCCACATCCTTCTCATAGCCCCCTGAATTCACATCATAGGGGATGTCAGAGAGGCTGAAGCGCATCTGCTTTTCACCTGTGGAGGAGAGGATCTCAGCAGAGCTGGGTTTGGAGAATTCCTGAGTTTCCCCAGGATGACTTCTTTGTTTGCTTACCCTGGGGATGACTGTAACATTATTTACCAGTCCTCATTCACTTCCCTCAAGGTCAGGACCTCTGTGGGGCCACTCCCCAACTCCAGGCTATAATTGTAGGGAAGGACTCAGTCCCAGCCCGCGGCTGATCTTTAACACTTCCTTCATTGCCCTTTATAAAGTTAGAGAGTGAACCTCAAGGCCAGGTGGGTGGACCCCATACTCACACTTCCTCCCTCTGATACTCAGGGCCCTTCTCTTAGATCCCACAGGCGGAAGTCCTTGCTGTTCTCAAAAACTGGGAGAACCTGAGCTCCCTGACCCCCCTCCTCTTAAAACCACCACAACAGCCCTCAACACCCTCTCGAGGTACCTTCTCCCCCTTCTTGCCCCTTCTGTTCTGGGGATGGATTCTGAGCACCAGAGCCTACTTTTTCCCCTCCCATCAAATCTCCAGGCCCAACTGGTCTGATGGCTACCAGAGCTCAGGTTTAGAGGAGCTATGGCTTAAAGCAGATGTCTCCTCCCCAACTGGACTCTTACCTACAAACTTCTGGGGGGTGGAGCGCTTGCGTTTGGTGAGGCTGTTGGCCAGCCGATCAATGAAAGTTGGCCGCTCAGAGGATGAGTGCAGCATGGAGTCTGGCACCATCTCCAGGTCACGTATCTCGTCACCTAGAGGGAAGGAGGTAGGGACAAGTAGAGCAGCTGAAACAGGGTGGCATTGGTTCAGCAGCCTTTACCTGGAGAAAATCAGCAGGTCAGTAGCCAAGGAAGGCCATCCCCAATACCTGGAAAATCAGGTTCCGCTCACTTCCCCTTCTCTAGAGCTCATCCTAGCAACATTTCAGGTAATTTGAGGACCACTAGATGCATGTGACCCTTGGTTTCATACTTCCTTGTGTTCTCTCTGTCCCATTAGACTGAGGACATAGATCAGAACTTCCCTGACCCCTGGACCTTCCTGCAGCACCCACCACAGGGCTCTGCACCAACTGGAGTGCTTGGCAGATTTACGAGGCAACTGTCCTTTATCCATAGACCTCATCCCTTTGTTGGGGGGTGGGGTAGCGCTGGGATCACCCTTGCCCTCACTCCCTCTGGCCCTGCCCTCGACTCACCCCCCCAGGCCCGCCTACAGCCGCACCTGGTTGGCCGGCCAGAGCTTGGGCTTCAGTGCTGAGACTCTGTAGGTAGTTGTGACACCGCTCTTTGTGCTCCTCCAGGGTACTCTGCTGTTTGTAGCTGCGGCCACAGTAGTTACACTTGTACGGCTTGCCCACTGTGGGGGAGGAGACTGTGGAGGAGACAGGAGAGACATGGCATTGGTCACTTCTCCCTGTGCCCTGGCTCTACAAAGCCATCTGGGAGCAAATGTGCACTGGCATGAGGAGGAAGGGATGCGGCTCAAGTGAATTCTGCTCGTCTTTCCTTCCCTACCTTCAGCGGCAAGCATGGACAGGTAACCACACCACGGAGAAGGGGACCAGTGCACAGCCACGGGAGCAGAGAGGGGACCGGGGCCTACAGCTTTGGACGGCAGCTGGGCCTCACGGTGGCCAAACTGCTGCTCAAAGGAAGGAGGAGCCAGGGACTTTGTAGGGGATCATCCCTGGCAGGCAGGCTGGCCCCACCCTAGGGTCTTAGATTCTGGGGCCCAGACTGTGGTTTAACCTTTCCACGTGGCAGGCGGGTGCAAGTGCTGTTTATCAGACAAGGGGATTTTTTGCTTTCGACCTATCTGCTTTGGTTTGGGGGAAATTGGTGGGCTGGGGTGACAGAAACGAGAGCCCTTAGATCTGCCAGTGTGGGGAGGGGCAGTTTTCACTGACCTTTACTTGTGCTTCTACTCCCACCCCTAGCCTGGTTTTACGGCTTATTTTTCTTTCTGTCTCTCTACACTGAGATACCAAGAGAGCCCCAGAAAAACCATGACTGATAGAGAAATTCTGAGAAGAGGAAAAGAAAAGAAGAGAGGGTGAAATAAAGGAGATGAGTAAAAGAAAGAGAACATCAACTTTGAGGGTCTTTTAAAATTTTTTTAAATAAAGAACAAGTTAGGGGCACCTGTGTGGCTCAGTCGGTTAAGCATCTGCCTTTAGCTCAGGTCATGATCCCAGGGTCCTGGGATTGAACCCCACGTCTGGCTTCTTGCTCAGTGGGGAGCCTGCTTCTCCCTCTGCCTGCCGCTCCCCACTGCTCATGCCCTCCCTCTCTGACAAATAAATAATAAAATCTTAAAAAAAAAAAAAGACGACTTTTTTTTTTTTTTAAGATTTATTTATTTGAGAGAGAGCGAGTGAGTGGGGGAGAGGAAGAGGGGAAGCAGACTCCTTGCTGAGCATGGAGCCTGATGTAGGGCTCGATCTCACCACCTGAGATCATGACTTGGGCTGAAATCAAGAGTCGGATGCTCAACGAACTGATCCACCTAGGTGCCCCTAAAGACAACTTTTGAGAGATAATATTTGTGAGAGGAGAGAGTAAAGTGAGAGAACAAGGTATTGTATATCTTATTCTACGTATCTTGGGACACCTGGGTGGCTCAGTCAGTTAAGCATCTGTCTTTGGCTCAGGTCATGATCCCAGGGTCCTGGGACTGAGTCCTGCATTGGGCTCTCTGCTCAGCGGGGAGTCTGCTTCTCCCTCTGCCTGCCACTCCCCCTGCTTGTGCTCTCTCTCTCTCTCTGACAAATAAATAAAAATAAAACATCTTATTTTACGTATCTTGCTACTATTGAGCAGGGAGGCAGGATAAGGTGTCTCCAGGAGGGTGGTAATTACCCCCCCACACACTCCTTATATGTACACACCTACACTGGGCTTGGTTTAATCTATGCCATTTTGAGCTTGCTCTGTAAACCCTAGTCTTTGGGGGATGAGGTGAATGCCATGGTCCCTATTCACCCAAGACTTTTGGGAAAATGGTTTAACATCTGGGCGAGGAACCCCTTTTTTATTATAGTGTGGGTTATATAGAAAGCATCTCACAGAGATAGTATAGTATAGTATACCCAATGGTATACCTGTGTCAAATTCTGTCCCTAATAATCTTCTACAGAACAACATCCAGGGGCGCCTGGGTGGCTCAGTTGGTTAGGCGACTGCCTTCGGCTCAGGTCATGATCCTGGAGTCCCAGGATCGAGTCCCGCATCGGGCTCCCTGCTCGGCGGGGAGTCTGCTTCTCCCTCTCACCCTCTTCCCTCCCGTGCTCTCTATCTCTCATTCTCTCTCTCTCAAATAAATAAATAAAA
>NW_027397076.1:46599424-46762377 GCF_003265705.2 Callorhinus ursinus
AAAAAAAAAAAAAAAAAAAGAACAACATCCAAAATCTACCCTGCTGGCCTTGTTGTTGGTTCAACAATTCTAGGGACCAAGCCATCCTTGTTCTAAACCAGCAGAGGGAGCTGCCCCTTTTCTGAGGAAAAGGAGTATGATTCTTTGGCACAGAACCTTGATGGGGGTCCAGGAAGGCTGCAGAATAGCTCTGTGGCCAGCAAATCTTTTTTTTTTTCTTTCTTTCTCCCCCCTAGAGCTTCAGTTTCCTTGTCAGCAAAATGAGGATCACATGAGGAGACAAGCAAAATGCTTTGTAGATCATAAAGCCAGTTCCAAGGTGAGAGAACCTAGAACAAGGTAGGTGGCTGGAGAAATCGTGCTGAGGTGATTGCTCTGTCCCTTTAAATCCCAGCCCAAGAGACTTTAGGAAAAGAGAAAAATATCAAGGAAAGTTGCCAAGGACAGATCCTACTAATTTTTTCCCCTCTGCCCTTCTTCCTGCCTTTTCCCAATCTTAAGCTCCTACTTCCCGCCAGCAGCTTGACTCCTGGTCTCTTCACAAGGCGAAGCTTAAAACTTAGTAGGATGCTTCAAAAATGCTATCTGCCCAGCTGATTCAGACATTATGTTGACTCCAACAGTGTTGGCTGGCGCTATGAAAACTGGGTAGTCCAGTCCCCTGGCATGGATCCAAACACTAACCTCTGGACACTCTTGTGACTTGCTCTTGCCTCTGGGAAGGGGACAACCTCTTGAGATGGGGAACAGAGGCTTTTCCTAGGCCTCCTTTCTTCCTTTGGAGTTTGGAGGCCCATGGATATTTTTAGGAACCAGTAGGAAGTAAAGGAGAGGACAGATGGTGGTGGTCCAAGACCTCTGGTATCATGGAGAGAGGTGATGATGGTGATGGGTGTGGGAACTCAAGCATATGGAAGTGTGAGGAAGGGTTTTTCTGGTGCTCAGAAGTATGGAGGGGGGTGGGGTACAGATGGTTCTGGCAGTAGCATGAACTTTAAAAAACAAAGGGCGGGTGACGGTGAAGAGCCAAGAACATCACCCATGCTCCTTTTTCTCCAAGTCACAGAGGGTGGCAGATGTACATTATCTCATCAAAGAGTCCCCCAAATTCCCCAAGGGGCCCTGCTGCCCAGACGAGGGGTTAGAGAGGCAGGGCCCTATCCGCTCCGTGGGTGATCTGCCCTCCTCAGTGACAGATTCTGTAAGTCCCCGAATACACTGAGCTCTATTTCTGGGTGTACTGAGGTCCCACTCCCCCTCTCTCACTACACTGGTCACTGACCCGAGTGTGTACGGAGGTGGCCAGTGAGCGCATCACGCCGGCGGCAAGCATAGTTACAGAAGGGACATTTGAAAGGCTTCTCCCCAGAGTGCAGCTTGATGTGGCGCAGCAGGTTCCCCTTCTGGGTGAAGGAGGCACCACACTGGTTGCAGTGGAAGGGCCTTTCACCTGCAAGAGAAACAACAGATTGCTGAGGAGGACTGGGTGTGAGGAATTCTGAAGGTTGAACCTCTTCTCCCACCCTCTGCTCCACCCTGCCTGAGGGAAGGTGCTCAAGGCAATTTCTGAGAGGCAGAGCTGAGGCACGCACACAAAATTCCTGGTTTCTAAAGATCCCTCGGGAACAGTCTTACCCTGGGAAGGTGTGGATCAGAGAAGAATGGCAGGGCAAAGGGCACCAGGCCTGGAACTCTGGGCCAAAAGACCATTAACCCAAAACTAAGCCCTGTAAGACCCACTCTGCCCCGGGATCCCGAAGCCTGAGGAAGCTGAGAAGAGGCTTTTGTTTTCCTTTTATTTGTTTTTGTTTATTTGTTTGTGTGTTTAAATCTTGAAACCGGGGGTCCCAAATAAAAGCCTGGAGTCCTGTCCCTGTTGGACTCTAGGACCCTTCTTGAAGCTACACCATCGTCTCCCTCACCTCCTGAGAAAAGTATCAGCTTTTCTTATAACGACAGCTGATGAAAATGCCAGAGAAGTATGAATGTTGAGGGACTCCAAATGCCATCCCCTCCTTTTTTTCATTAGCTGGAAAATGTGTGGGGAGACCCTTCCCTTTCTGAGGCCACCCCACTGCAAGCATGGCCTCCTAGCCTCTGCCTTTCCAGCCCACCCCTGGAGCTCCTCCTAGACCCCATGGCTTACTCACCGGTGTGGCTGCGCTTATGCACCATGAGCACATTGGGTCCAATACAGACCATGCCGCAGACATCACATTTGAGCTTGCCGTTGGGCAGCCGGATGCCCCCGGGGGAGTGAGGCTCTGGCCCACTTCCATCACAGTAGCCCAGGGGCTCTGACAACGAGTCTTCCACGATCACACTGTCGTCCTTTTCTAGGAGCCGCTCATCTGGCCCCAGCAGTCTGCTTGACTCCTCATCGCTGTACATCTCCACCTTGATGGAGTTGGCTGGAGGGTGGGATGGTGTTTAGGACAGAAACAGGCAAAGGGGGGAACCTGCCCGCAAACCAGAATGGTACTCCTGAGGTCCAGAAGGCTTTCTCCCAGCCCTGAGACACGCAGGCTTTCAAAGAGGCCAACACCCTAAGTCTCCTGGGTGGTGATATGGTGGTCCTGCCGGGACCTGAAACAACCTTTTCCTCCCATCCCACCGCCCAGGCAAATAGACTCCAAAAGAAAAAAAGTACATGGGATGTCTTCTGTTCCACTGGGGAGAGGAGGAGGCTAAGGGGAGCCTTTTTCTTCACTCTCTTGTCATTAAGAAAGATGTCTGGCTTGGCCCTGGGCAGGAAGCCAGCAAGTAACAGTGGCGGGAAAATGGTCCTAGGAAGACCAAAGAGACGGCGGGCTAAAGAGAGAGCAAAACTGGAAGACAGACATGGCTCACGTTATCCTCCCTCCCCATAAGACTGAACCCCTCTATTTCCCATCCATGAAAATCTGGAGAGGGGGATGAAGGAGGGAGGAGCCACTGAGGAGAAAGCTTTGGCTCTAGCTCTGACCTACATTCCTGGCTATTCCAACCATTTAGAGAATGTCACAGATCTAGGGCCAGCGAGAAGAGGCAGTCATGGGGACCCTATCCAGGCAGGACAATGAGGGCCGGGAGCAGGAGGGGGCAGGTGATGAGGAGATCCCTCTCATCTCTGTTTCCTATCTGGCTCTACCTTGTGACCATTCCTATGTACTTGCTTCTCCAACTCCAGGATTTCTCTTTGGAGCCTTTACCTTAATCCCACCCATGCCTCCTTTAATTCTACCCTAGTCTGGCAGCAACCGTTCACTCTCCTTTCAGAAGTCAGGAAGACCCTAGATACTGAGCTCCGAACTGCTTTTGGAGGCTTGAAGCCGAAAACCAGAGGGAGGCAGCGATGGGGAAAATGGCTGCCCACGGAGGGTGAACTGCGGGCCAAACACAAATGGGGGTGCCTAGTGCCAGGGCAGGAGGTTGCACTTACCACTGAGTGAGCGGCTGGGAGAAGAGTGCTGGCTGTTGGGGGTGCTCACCGAGGGCCCCACTGGGGCCCCGAGGAACTCCTTCTCCAGAGATGAGTCCCCGCTACCTTGGAGGAGAGAACAAGGGGACAGGTGAAGCTGCGGCTGGAGACTGTTACCGTCTGTTGCGTCACCTCTTCAAAATTCTGTGACGTCTCACAAACATTCATCTTGTAGCCACGTACAAGGCAGTGTTGTGCGCTCGGCACCATACCTTGTGCCCTCGTCAGCCTGGGTGCCTGGTGTGGACTTCTGCGAGCTCAGTGGCTGCGTCTTGCCCACCCTACCTTTATCTAGGCCTGAGGGGAAGAGCATCACTGCCTGACGTCCACAGGAAGCAGGGCTGGGGCTGGGCGGGCCAGGGTGGAGAGGAAAATGGGGGCCTCAGGAGGGAGGCGGTTCAGGACAGACGTTCTTCCCTACTGTTCCTTTCCGGAGCCCCCAACACCAGGTTCGGGATCTGCAGGAAGGGCAGCTGGAATGGTCCCTGAATCTAATGATAATAATAGTAATCATAACGATAGCCGCTAACATGTATTGAGTGCTCACTTTGTGCCAGGCCTGGTTCTATTCACTTTATACCAATGATCTCATTTAACCTTCACAACGACCCTATGAAGCAGGTGCCAATACTATCTTCATTTTGCAGATGAGAAAACTGCGGCACAAAAGAGACTGTGGTACTTGTCCAAGGTCACATAGCTGGTAGAGGTGGAACCCGGACCGATCATAAATCGTAAGCACCCACGTCCTGAGCCACCACCTCTGCAACCAGTGGGGAATCACTGTTTTAGCAGAACTCTAATGGGAGCGTTGGGCCCATTAGACCTTCTGTAATCAGCACAAATTTGACTACTCCAGAAAGCCTCCTATCTGATATGATTCCAGTCACATATTTATTGCCCGATGTTCCCTTGACAGTAAAATAATGAGTTTATTCTCAATATGTTTGTTGTTAACGTGTTGACAAATTGCTTTGTAAAAATGAGTTTTAAGAGTTTCGTAGGTATCTTTAAAAAATTAGTTAACATACATGAAGATATGAATCATGTCTTTAAAAAAAAATCCCTCCTCCCCACAATCTTGTGCACAAATTTATAGGTGAAATAAAACACATGTAGGTAAACACACATAGACACAGACACATATCACAGATGTAGATACACATGAAGAGAACATACCTATAGGGGTAAACACACCCACAGCCTTCTACATTATCTGCTAACGTGAACATGCATGCATTTGTACACACAAGCCTAAACATGGAAGAGAGAAAGAGAGAAAGACACGAGCCCTAAAATTCATCCCTAAAGTCCACCTATTAGTACTTTACCCAATTTCCCAGCTATGCACATACTTACTTTCACAAAATAAAGATTCCATTATAAAATGGTTGGAGTCTTGGGCCTGAGGCAAGTAATCCGGAACACACCCTCCTGAGGGATCCCTCTCCAGCTTTGGTCAGTGGGAAGAAAACAACCACTCAGGACTTTGGGACCATTTCCCATTCATATCCTCTTCTAAAAGTCCCATTTCCCCCATTCTTTCCCATCAAAGCCTGAGGAAATTTGTTCACTATCTATAGAAAATGCCTTATAGCTTGAAACTGAGTTGTCCCAGCTGCGGCTCTTTAGATGAGCCATGGTTATCTAGAAAAGTTGCCCAAGTCAGAACCACATACATATCATGAAGTAAACATCTCAGAGTTGAGGGTTGAGATGTGTAGACTCAGACCTAGTTTTAAAATATGTCCTTTAACTAAGTGGTAGTGTTTGCTGTGGTTAAAGGGGCTAAAAGGGGCATCTCTTCATTCCTTTTCAGACGTTTACTGCTGACTTGCCCTAAATCACTTGATGTTAGTAATAGGGGAAGAACTGGACTCTGGGCCCTGGTGCTGAGTCCTTGACCCTAAAACAACGAGTGAACCTGCTGGAAATCCATCTCTAGTCCCAGCCTACTAGGCTGAGACTGCCTCTTGGAGCCAGGGGCTTGATACATGGAGAAAATATGCTTAAAGGGATATTTAGGGGCATTAAGAGGAAAACATCCCTTGTGCCTTTCCTTATGAAGGCCTGGGAACAGGAGGAAGAGCAGGTGCCTCCAGAGCCACCCTAGTTGTTTGAGAGGCTCTTTGATGCCATTGCCCTCCCTAGGGAAAATAGGCTCAAGTCTGCTTTTCTGGGGCTAATACATAAAAATGAATCTGTTTAAGGGGCCAGAAAGTCTTTATGGGGACCCAGGGATTTTGAGTTCTAGCTGGAGGGTGAAGGGGCCTAGAGACAGATTTAGGAAGTTCAGAAGTTCCTCTGTCAGTCCCAGAAACCCCAGGGAGGGAACTTCAAATGCCTGGGACTCCCAAGAAATCCCAGACTGTCAAAGCCAAGAATTAAGGCCACTCTCAGGTCTCAGAGAAATGTTCTTGGTCACAGTCATCATAGATTGGCTGAACCCCCAGAGGGTAAAGCCAAATCATGAGGTTGACATCAGAGGAACAAGGAGGTGGGTCCAGGGCAGAAAAGCAGGAGGGAGAGAGAGGAAACAGGGCAATGTCCCACAAGCTAAATGTGTTTCACATACTGAAGGAGACTAGCCCTCCACTCCTGCTGCCCTTCCTCAATCCCTTCAAAGAGTGGCTGCCTCTAGGGAACAGCCATGAGGTCCTAGAACCTCCACACTTCTCTGCTCTCATCCTAACTGCTTTCCCTTTCTTGACCATGGGCTCTGGGGTGGCAGGATGCTAACCTGCTAGCAGGGAACAGTGGGTACAGGAGCGAAGAAAGACGCCCATCCCCAGCTCTATTGTGGGGAAGAGGCTGAGGCCCCTCAGATCTCTGTTCCAGGGTGAGGCATCTGCTGCCAAAGCTCCTCTTTACCTCGATTCTATTACCCATTCCCACCCAGGCCTGTCTCGGCATTTCCCCCTCGGGCAGCTCTACATCTGTCCCCAAGGCCTAATCAAGATGTCACCACAAGCTCCCACTGTCCAAGTCGCAGTCTTTGCTTAGCAACACCAAACACCCTTCCCATCCTCCGCAAGTGTAGGGAGGAACGCCCCCTCCCCCGCCACTCACACTCACACTCACACTCACACACACATACACACACACGCGCGCGCGCGCGCGCGCGCGAGCGCGCGCGGCCCCCATCCTCTCCCTCTCCTCAGGCTTGGGAGTAGTTACTGAATCGGCTCCCTAGCCCCGGCAACCCCCCTTCCCCCTCCGCTAGCCCCCTTCTGCCTGAACTTACATTATCCTTCCCTTGCCGGTGAGCCCCTGGGGTGCGAACGCGGCCGCCGCCTTGGAAACGGCGAGGGAGTGCGGGTGGTGTGTGCATGTCTGCGTCTCGGTGGCAGGCAGGGGTGAGCCCAGCCACTCACCTTCCAGGAAGCGCGGATTCCTGGAAGTGAGGGGAACCGCCGTCATTTCGCAGGCAGCGGCTCGGTGAGCGGGGGCCCACGGCTGCAGCCGGCAAGAGGAGCTCAGCCCAGGGTGTGTGTGTGTGTGTGTGAGAGAGAGAGGGAGTGTGAGGGAGAGAGGGAGAGAGGGAGAGCGCAAGCGAGTGCACACGCTTGGATGTGCTTGCGGAGGGGGCTGGAGAGAATGTATATGTGTGTCTGGTGGGGGGGGGGATGCTAGGCTACAGCATCCCTTTCCCAAGCCAGGAAAGGGGTGGGGGTGGGGGGTGTGCACAGGGAGGGGGAGGCAGATGCCGTTGCCCTCGTGCCCAGCAGACAAAGAGGAACTGCACAACAAATGCCTGAGAGAGGCAAGAGTGTGTGTAAGAGAGAGAGAGAGATGGATGGGCCCTCGAGGTGGGAGGGAGAAAGGGGGGGCCCCCAGGGAAGGCCCAATCCTCTGCCAGCTGGGGAAGCCAAGGCCCCAGAGGTCATGGGGCCCAGGACATGGGGCAGCTTCAAGGCTCTCAGATCGGCAGAAAGCCCCTCCCCCACGAAACTCGGGCGCTCAGATTCCCTCCTTTCCCTCCTCCTCCAGGAGGGAGGCTGCTCTCTAGATCTGGGGACAGACAGCCCCCTCCTTCCCAGCAGTGAGAAGACCCAGCAGTCTGGTCTCGGGCTAGTGTTGCTCTGTGGCCCTGAGGCTTCTCAGATCCCGGGCAAAATCCCAGTATAGTCTCCCCACCTCCGCCGCCCTCCCTTCCAGTGCCCCTGGGGCCCAGCAGCCGACAGCCCTGGACGAATCCGCCTTCTATCAAGACAAGGCCTCTGCTCCCTTCCCTTCCAGAGGAGCTGCTCACTGACGTGCTGACCTACTTTGGAGACTAGATTTTCTGATTCCAAGAATTTGGGGGTGGGAGGGGCCGTGAAACTTTGGGCTGCCTACCCCTGGATCCCTCTCTAAGGTTCCCTTAAACAGAAAACTGTGACAAGCACTGCTCAGTCAATTAATTGCATGAGCTGGGTTTGAGGAACTCAGTTTCCCCTGAAAGATAGGGAATGGAGGTGGGGAGAGAATCCATGTGGTAAGTTAATGGACTCCTCCTTCCTCTCTCAAGACCCCAGGAGGGAGTGACCTGCACTTTTAGAAAGAGACAAGGGGAGAGAAGATGGGTTTTCTGAATTGGGTTCTGTGAGGTGGGAAAATCTCTTTGAAGGACAGGAGAGATACCCCCTTCATCACGTGGCCAGGTGAGAGAAGGCCAGCGGGTGAGGGAAGGCCACCAGGTGAGGGAAGGCCACCTGGTGCGGAGACAGAAGGGCCTTGATGACCTTGAAGGGCCACCAAGTGTGCTTGAGGAGGGGTACATGCAACAGCCTTTCCCACTGCTTGCATACTGGCCCAGGAGAGAGGGGTCAGTGCTGGGCTCTCAGATGCCCCTCACATGGACTGTCTCAGCCATGCCCAGCCCTGCAGGGGCTACTTTTCAGAACTAATGTTAGCCCTATGTTGGCTTTCCCTTTTCCCATTCTCTAGGGTAGATGCTGGCATCTAGAATTCTCAAAACACAGGTGAGGGGTTTCTGGCTTCTGCTTTCATTCAAAAAATACCATCCTGTGCAGAGGCTTCTCTTATCTCAGAAATGTCAACGTGCTGAAAGCAGGGAAAATTTGGTTTCATAGCACATGAAGCAAACACCCTAAGAGGTTTTCCTCTAATCCACATTCTCCAGAGACAGAGCTCCATGGGATATTTCCCCAGCCACTTTCTCAGTTTCTCATTTACCTACGTTAGGACAGGGACTGGTTTTTATCCGTCTACGTGTTCCCCAGCAATACAACAGGGTCCAGAGTGTGGCTGTTGCTCAGTAGTGGTTTTCTGAGTAGGCTTAACTGAGCAGGAGAGAGAAGGACTGGCTGGTTCCTCAGAAGGGCCATGACTTTTGTTCCAATAAACCTCTTTCAGTTAAATCAGTCCACTTGATCCCTGTCACTCTGACCAGCATGTGGCAGGTATCAAATGCCTTTACCCATTCCAACTCCTTCCCTCCTTAAATGAGAAAGGGGTCAGAGTCAGTATCTTACCTTACATTACCCAGGTGTTGCCAATGACTCTTATATGTGTGTCTGACCCATCTTGCTATCATCCTTTGAACGTGCCCATAATTCCATCGGTCCCACTTCAGGGTAAAAAAAAAAAAAAAAGCTGTAGGTCATTTCTACAGCGGTGCTTGGATTTCTGATGGGCATCCTCATCATGTCAAAACCCAATTCTGGCTTCCCTTACCTTTTATAATCATTTCCTGCCCTGACATTCTAATGGTCCAAAAAATGATTCCTTCTGTCTTAGAGACAAACTCTATCTTAGGCCTTTCTCTACACCCTCAGAGAGGGAGCCAGATAAAGGTCCTCATTTTTTTTTACCTTGTTAAACTCTGAAAAGACCCCGATTACTTTCATCTCTCTAAAAGCCATTCATACGGTCTCTTCTGCCTCAGTAAGAGTATTTGGCAGCTATGCAAAGCCACAGCATGTTATGACAGTGGAAAAGGACTGGGGGAAATGAGAACTGGGCTCTATATCTCTCTTTCAAAGGCTCTATGTTGTTGGCCCACTGGCTGAATTTAGCCCATGGACAAGTTTGGCTTGCTCCATGGAACATTTTTTAAAATATTGAGTCATTATTCTAAAATGGAGACATTTCACATAAAATCTGGATTTCTGACTTCTCTTGAAAAACTGGAAGTTTTGGCCACACTGGATACACATTCTGGCATGACAATGACTGATGGACACCGAGGAGCTGTTGCTCCTTGAGGTAGGACATGTGTTCTCTAGTACATGACAGTCCCCACATTCTCTTCTGTGCATTATCCTAACCCTGTTCACTCATTTACATACCCACCTGGCCCCTACAGGCCTTTGAGGTTTGAAACCCTGCTCCCCTCTCCACCTGGCTGGGACAGAATATCATGTTTGGCCGGTGACCTCAAGAGTATGGAAGAAGGACCTACATCTTCCTTCTGTCTCTTTGCTTTAAATCATTCCTCTCTAATAGTCTCCACTCATATTCTCCTCTTATTCCCTTCCCCTTCCCTAACCCCCAAGAAGTCTGGGAAGAGAATCTCTATTTAGGGAATATAAAATGATAAAATAGATACACACTACCAAGCACTACCAAGCATGAGTGGCAACTCTGTGACTGGGGCACCTGAGGTCCTGTGCTAGGCTGAAGGCTGGACTCCACTCTGCTCCACAGGCGAGTGGCTGCTCCCAGCCCCTTACAAACAGAATGCACAAGAGGGCATACCAGACATATAGGAGCGGCCATTGCAGTCTTCTATGTCCATCTTAGAGTCTGCTGAAAGAGAAAATAGCTGTGATTAGAAGCCAGATCTGGGAAGGGAGGAGGTTTCTCTCTAACATTCTGGAACTAGTAAATTTGCTCCAACCCTATCCTAAGGAAGAAAAACCTCTTACTTGGTCCCGATGAGAAAAACAATGTACCCCGACTTACAAACCCCAGGGTCTCCAACCCACAACTTCTGCAGGCTTCCCCAGTCTCTGGAGTGGAAACACTGTCTTACTCCAGAGTGGTCCCGGTTGTGTTGTTTTGAGAGTAGACCCTCCTCCTGTAGGTGGAGCTGATGCTGTGGGAAAGGAGACAGGTTACAGCCCAGCTTTCTGGAGGCAAAGAAACCAGCCCCACAGAAGCTCTGTACCTTAAGGTGGGGTAGTAACAAGAGAAAGAAGATGGATTCTGTCTCAAGGGATTCTTTTTTGGGTGTGTAGGGGAGGGAGGAGGACAGGAAAGTAGAGGATGGAGAGCAGCCCACCTCAGGTTCAGCGAGTCCTCTCCTGAAGGTCTAATAAACAAATTAAAACTTTAAGTGGCTTCTCCCCACCTTCTTGCCAATTACTTCGCTATGTTTATTTTTTTTTTAAAGGCGGAAGCCTGAATTTAAAATGCAGGTTAGTCTATTTAAGAGAAGTGAGCAGTAATTGGCAGTAGAGTATTAAACAAATCAAGAACTGAGAACAATTAAAAGTGATAATTTGTTCCAATGAATTACCTCCTTAGGAGCCTGTGGGAGGAGGAAAAAAAATATCTTTGGTGGAAATTTACATACCTCCAAAATTGATTTCACCAGTCATCTAATGAAAAATAAATACTCCAGGGGCAGATCTGGGAGCACAAGAGTGGGGCAAGGGAACAGCCTGAGCTGCCACCAGGATTCCTGGTCTCTTCGAAGGATCTCTCTGAGGCAGATGGATGAAAATTTGGTTTGCTTGTAATACTATACTGTTAGAGGCAAGGGTGGAGGATTCTGGAGGATGCACAGGGGAAAAGTATCTATTACCTTGTCTCCCCACTCCCTCAGGTCATTCGCGTGCTGAGAGACATCATACTCCTCTGAAAAGTCTCAAGAGAAAGCCCGAAATATGGGCTTTCCTTCACTTCCCAAAGCAGCTGTACCTTAGATTTCATTAGAGAGTCCTAGTCTTACCCAAGAAGCCTGGGTGTAGAAGAAAAAATTATCTAAATTTATTTTCAACTCTTCTTCACATCCTCCCTGGGATGGACTGAGCTTTGGGATCAGACTGCTAGATCAAGCCACAATAATGAGTGGTTCCTTGAAGGTTCCCTTAGGGGTAATGATTAGAAGAGCCCAAGTCCACAGCGGTTAGCAAACTCATACCCTCTGGTACTAGCCATAGAACTTGTGGTGGGCAGAGATTCAAAGAATGAGGAAGGGCAGTCTGGTACTCACGGGGCCCCCTTCATTTCTGAATCATTAGCTCCATAATTGCCCTTTGGGATTTTTCAAAACTGCAAAGCTAAGATGCCACATGTGACTTCCCTTCACACACACACACACACACACACACACACACACACACACGCACACGCACCATGCAGGAGAAGCAAGAGTGAGCAAGATTTCCTCCATTTTCTGCTTGGAGAAACTGAGGCTCAGAGCAGCTAAGTGACTTGTCTCAGGGTTCATGGTGAGCCTGGAACAAGAACACAGGTCTCCCACCACTCTGAGCTGTGCTTTTCCCATTAAACCATCTTGCTTCCTTTCAAAAGTCATGGATCTTCTTGCTTTTCCCTGGTTCTAACATCAATTAAGGCATCTTTTCCTTTGGTGTGACCCCTGTGGGACTGGGGTCTGTTACTTAAAAAGAAGAACAAGTTGAGCAGGCTCTAAGAGGAGAAATATGCTAATGTAATGTAATGTAATGTGTGTGTGTGTGTGTGAGAGAGAGAGAGAGAGAGAGAGAACACAAACGAACCAGGGGCTAGATAAGCACTAGGTAGGCAGAACAGTTGAAGCATAGCATTCAGCCAGCACTGGCTCAGGAAGTGCATCTCATTCTTGGACACCTGCCCAAATGGTCCCAAAACAATTTCCAGAAGGGTCTGAAGGAGTTGTTTTCTGAGTTGGACTTTGTTCCTAGCAGTAAACTGAGCTCTTCTGCTTCTTAATTGCTCTTAACAGGTGCTCCATGACACATCTTGGGCAAAATCAATGTTTGGCTGCCTCTAACAGGTCCACATGCCAAGTTGGTAACCCTGGAAGTGAGAGGGGACCGAGATTCTGCTGTTCCCAATCCTGGTATTCTGAGAGCCAGGAGCAAATCAGTAGACGTACTTCACTGTTTGTTCAAGTCTCCAGGCAGCACATCCCTCCCAACCTTCCCACTCCCCGCCCCTCAAAGCACCTCCTCCCCTGCCTGGCCAGGCAGGCAGATCTTAGTGTCTCCTTAGAGGAACTGGGTCAAATTAGGCACTGCCAATTGGAGACATACCGCAGGGGGAGGAGGTATAAAAAGAGAGAAGTTAGTTACACAAGACAGGTTTGGCTCAAAGATCTTGGAAAGAAACAGGCTTTATAGCAAGTTAGGCATCATTCAGTGATGGAGGTAGGCACATATGTACTGTAAATTCAGTTCAGTGAGCTGAATACAAAGCAACTAGAAATATCTAGTCTCCCAATTCAAAAGGAAGTGTCTCTGTGAGGAGGGAGGAAAGATTGGTCATTGTAACCTCTGGAGACAAAGATTTTCTTCCCTGTTCTTTTGAATCCACTTGGCACTGTAACAAGAGTCCTCTATGGCCCTGACTTTCTCCCATCAGCACAATATCGCATTTGAACACGAATGGGCAGGAATGGACATCCCTTCTAGACAGAAGATTTCCCGCCACACTTCCTGACAAGGAACATGTCACAAGCAATCCAAGGTCTGACTTCTAAGGGCAGGTCTGGCATCGGCTACCACCCCAACTTCCCATCTCCACAAAAACATCCCCACAGCTTTCACTATTAGGTGACAAAAATGTCCGAAAGTCAAGTTCTCTCTATGTAGTGGCTCTGAAAGCCTGAAATAAGATGGACATCACAAGTATTTAAAGCTCTTCAAATCCTCTAAAGAATCCTGTTTGATCCAGTGACACTCCAAAATTGGAATTTAAAATACACTCCATGTGGTCTAGTGGGTAGAAAGGTAGTGAGGAGGATATTGTTGGGAAAGAGAGTGGAGGTAGAGAGAGTGGCAAGGATCTCTGCCTTCCTTTTGGTTATTGTTCCCAGACTGCAGCAGGGAGCAGCAGACATTTTTTTCTCTGGTCTCCCCTAGGACCCGGGACCCGAAGTGGAGTGCAGTGATTATTAACAAGACAGAATTTCCCACCTGCCTGGGAGTGAGCAGTTCAGGTACTACCAGTAAACCAAACCCATAGCATCATCCTCTCTTGTCCGTACCTTTGTGAACTGAATGAAATCGACACAAAAATGCACCTAAGTCACTTGGCTGGTTCTGCTGTCTGTCAGGGCTTTGCATAACTGGGGAGGGGAAAGAGGTAAATGATTGAGGGCAGAGGTGGAATGAGGCATTGTTTGCAGCCTGACTGACCACTGACAACATGTCCCTTTCCAGGAAACAGACCTTGACGTCCAGCGGTCTGCAGCTCTGAAATGATCTTTAGGGTCAACCTAGGGCCCTCTAGAAGGAAACCCACGAACCTTTTCTCAGCTCATGTGTCTGTCTTTACAGCAGAAAGATTTGACTCATTTTTTCACCAGGCTGAAGATGGTGACCTTCTGTCTACATATAATACAGAGGAAGACAGCTCGACTTCATTATCCAAGTGCTTGGGGAGCTGTGCTGAAGGGATGAATTCTCAGGTCATCCTAGGAATGGCCAGTCTCTAAAATAAGAAGGGCTAGGAGCTGGAAACACAACACCTGGGCAGTGGGAAAATATCACCTCATTGTCTCCTTTTAGATCTCAGATGGATGCATCTTTTCTCTTGTTCTTTGCACTTCCCTGTCCCCCCCACGTCGACTGTGGAAGAGAGGGAGGGCTAAGGTTTATGGGCGGGAGGAGGAACAATCCTACCCCTCCCATGTCTCCTCTTAGGACTTAGGAACTAAGGAAAAGGCCAAACTAAACAGTTTAAATCACTAGGTATGAGGCACATGAGATAATACTCTCTGGGTTTTTTGGATATACCCTTGAGGATTTGAGCCCTGTGTTTATAGAAAGGCCCCACAAAGTCACTGCTATTCAGTGTTTGGGGAGGGGTGAGGGAAGTAGGGCAGCAGAGTTCAATTTGAATTTTATAACAATTAGTTTTGAAGCCAAAGATGCCCTCAAACAAAGTTAGCTCTATCAAGTGAGGTTTGAAATTACACGGAAGTCTTAATGAACTATTCTGCCTGGGGCAGGGTAGCAAAAAGGTGGAAGAGACAGGAACCACTGCCTTTGGTGGCAGTCCTGACCGGAAGTCTCTAATGCATGCTCATCAAAAGGGCTCAGTGTTGTTTGGGCCGGAAAGATGTTTTTGGGCTCCTCTGCTAACAAAGAATCTGGCCGTGAAAATCCAATTTAGTAAGCCTCTCTTCATGTGGAGGGCCTGGGGCAGGGATGTTGTAGGACCTGGGGAATCTTGGAGCTAGAATGGAGCTGAGAGATGATCTCCAATCTCTTGGTTTTTAACAAAAGAAGAAATTAAGCTGAGTCACCCATCTGGTTAGCGACAGAATTAAGACAAATAGAACCCAGGTTACCAAGCAGGTAACCAGTCTTTCCACTACAGTACAAAGTTAAATCTTGCCACAGTGGGAAGGTTTGGGGTCACCATGCTTACCTTCTTTCTCAGGTGTTGAAATGAAAAATTTGGGGGTCTGCATCTGAACGTTGGGAGTCTATAAGGTTGATGCCATTCCCACTGGTGGGGTGGGAGGAGACAGGTCATTCATATCAGCACTATCCTTTCTTAGATGCTTCTGTCAGATAAACCTTGAAACTGTCTCCCTGTTTCTAATACAGAATCCACAATTCTTCTGAGAAAAGGAGGCAAATCAAACAGCTTGGAAATCAGGGCCTTCTTCAGGCAGGGTCAAGAGACCAACAAAAAGAGGGAGTACCTCTGCTTATAGCATTGTCTACACCCACAGGGCTCCACACTCTTATTTGTTCTGCTAGAGTAAAATGAGCCTTGAAATACCTGCCCAACAATAACTTATCTTAATTTTTTCCTTGGTTATTTTGTGTGTATGTTGAGGGAAAAAAGATGGCCAGTTCGGGAGAAAATAATTCCTTTGTGGATGTTAGTAGGAGGTAAAAGGTGGGATAATGTTCCTCCCACGCTGGGAAGTACAAGCTGCAGATTGAAACTAAGAGAAAATAAAGAAGAAATGTTCAGTTGCATTTTCACTGGAAAAAAATTCAGGACTTCTTTCTGAGCCAAGTCCCAAAATGTGCTTTACCCTTAACCTACTAAGAGGAAGGGGATTGCCCAGAAGCTAGAATTGAACTAACTGCACTCAGTGGGCAAGAAAGACATTATATTTTGTGCTTGAGACATCAGCATCTGTTGACTAGGGCAAGACATAATTCTCAACCTGCCAAATTGAGGGCAGCTCCCACCACCCTGGGACCCACCCCAGAAGCTCCAGTGAGACCTAGCCTGCTTCCCAATGGCAACACTATTTTCTTCTTTTAAGACTTTATTTTTATCTCATGAGACACTCTTCTGACTATTCTCATGACCCAGGGAGTTATCTGGATTCTCTGGCTTTAGGTTGTTGTAGGGAAGGCTGAAGTCCCCCACACCACAAAGCAAGATTCACTGACCTACTGAAAGACCCATGGGAGATGTGGGATTCCCAGCTAGGCATTCTCACATACTCCTACCAAATAAGAAGCTACATTTTCAAAGATTGTTTGATTTGGCCTTGTCCTGGCGTTATCCTCAGAATCTGAGTTATCTTAAGTGGAGATATTGTAGGTAGTCAGACACCTGTTTTTTAATGCTTCCTAAGAATATAAACATGTACCTTCACACAGGTAAAGTGAACAAGTAGCAAGCAGTAAGGGGGAAACAAAAGGCCTCAACAGTCTTCTGCTTGGCCATGATAATGGAAAGCCTAGAGCTGACATGTGAGCAAGTCAGGAATTTCTAAGCTCACCAATGATGCTTTGAGGGCTCAGGCAGGGTAGACTGGGACACAGGTGGAGCTATGAAACCTGTCGGTGGGGGAATCTATAAGAGTCACAACAGTAGACAGTTTTGCTTATGAGAGAAGGGACTGAAGCAAAAGAAGGTGTGTAAAACTTGACACAGTGTGGCTGGTAATGCATCAGATCTTCCTGGATGCAGAGTTAGTCAATTCTTAGAGAGAAATGGGGTACCTTATTTCTCAAACATCTCATATCTTATGATCTGTGTGCTATTAAACTCCCAACTGTCTCTAGACAGGACCAATCACAAAAAAAAATTTTTTTAAAAAGCATAGACATCAAACAAAATTTTCCAAAGTGAGAATCTACAACTCTAGCAGACAAAGGGTAAGAAAATAACTGGGGATGGGGCTGTGTGAGGAGGTACATGGAGGCCTATTTTAGCTTATAACTGCTTCCCAAGTCTGTCTCTCCCTAGAGTTGTCAGCCCCAGGACTTCCTCTGTTACAGTTCTTTCTTAGGACTCATATGCAGGGAATCTCTTCCTTCCCAGGAACCTGCTTCTCAGGTTCCCTAGACTTCTCACCCTACATGGTACCCTAGACATCACTTTCCACTCTAAGTTTCCTCTCTACCACGTTTCTCCTATTCTGCTCATTGCCTCCCAGATCTCCTTACCTAGGCCTATGTCCTCTCTAACCTTCTCGACAAACCCCCTAATCCCTCGCTTTTTTTGCCCAGGTACCCCCTCTGCTTCTCCTTTCTCCACTGTCTCTGTTCTACCCCAGCCGTATCCCACCGAGGAGACCCGCGCACCCAGCTCCTGGCTATCCTCGATCCTCTGCCCTGACCTGTCTCCCGCCTTTTTAGGACCCCTTGACGTTACCTTCCCCTAAACCTTAAGCCTCGCGCCAACCTCCCCCACCACCCGGGCCAGCTTTCTCCCCTCGAGCCACACAGCTCAGGCGGGTAAGCCCTCTTCCCGCCAGCCCCCCGCCCCCGTCTCCCCTCACTTCACGCCCAAGCCCCTCAGGCCCCGCCCCCGGCGACCGAGGCCCCGCCCCAGCGATTCGCCCAAGCCCCGCCCCTCACTCACCTGAGGCAGCTCCGCGCGCGCGCGCAGGCTAGGGGGGTGTGGGAGAGGGGACGGTATTGGGGAAGAGGGGGGCGGGGCAGCGGGGGTCCCCCACTCTGGCCCGGGCGGCCCAGTGCGGGGGAAGTGGGGTCACTAAGGCGGCGGCAACCGGGCCGGACCCGGGACCCGGGCGCTCAGCGGCGGCGGCGGCTCCATCTCCATCAGCGGCTTCACCTGAGGAGGGACCGGCCCCCCCCCCCCAACCCCCCCCATCACGGCCGTCCCCCCTCCCCCGAACAACTTCCGGTCCCACTACCAGGCGACAGGCGGCGTGGCCGAACACCGAGCGTCCCCAAGCCGGGGAGACTGCTGGGGGAAAGGGAGAAGAGCTAGGGGAGAGTAGCCGAGCGCCGAAAGATTCAAGTCGGAGAGGCGCGGTCGCGTGCGTTGGGTCACTCAATGACTGCCCCTTCATCTGCATCTGATTTGCAAACTAGGCGCACATTGGACACCCCACGTGCCCTGGCACATCTGCCCCTAGTGCCAAGTTTTGCCTGGCCCCTACTAAGAGAATACTGTTTTTAACCTCTCAGCATTCTTTGCCATTCCTGCCAAGTGTAGGAATGGGGAGGGGCGAGGAGGAGCTTAATAATGTCAATTTTTAAAATCTCTCTTGGAGGTATTCTGAGGTCAGTCACCTAAGCAACGCTACAGATGCCGGCCGACCTCAGAGAAGGACGTCACACTTCTTGACGTCCCTGCATCAGCTTCCCTTCTCTCCTCCCACCTTGTTTTGGATTATCTCACTACGTATTCCAGTACCAGCGCACCTCCCTCCTGCAACATGCTCACGCTCCAGCCTTAAGAAGTCCCAAAAGTCATAATCTTTTTTCAGAGTTGTATACTTAAACACTTTATTGATGTATTTAGAAAAGTGGAACCATAAAGGGGCAGGATTTCACCCCTCACAACTCTTGGCAACCCAGAAAGTCAGTAGAAAGTTGCACATACACTTTTCTTACACATATCCACACATATTATCTGAAGACTCCCAAGAAGAAAAGCAAAATAAAATGGTGATATACATTAGAAGTGGAGGTGGGGTAGGAAGAGAAGAGTGCTTGTCTACAGAATTTCCCCCTCTTCTAGCCCCCTGCTCCAGCAGCTCTCAACTCCAGGCACAACAGGAGTTATATAACATAGTGTCAAAGGAGAGTTGGTGCCTGCTTGGGAAATGTGCAATGTGTGTATCTATGTGTGGTTTAGGAAGGCATAGTACAGGGTTGTCATCCAAGAAGTGATGATGAAAGGAAAGGTTTTTCTGTAAGGAGGGAAAAGGATGGGTATGGAAAGAGGTTGAGAAAATGATTCTGGGAGTAGGTAATTCATTTCACCTTCTCATGGGGTGACACGGACGTGGACACGGTGCCAGGCATTGCTGAGCACACCTCGCAGGTTCCAGATTGGGGCCACCGTGTCTGGTTGCACATTGTAGCTGTCATCTACAGCTTTACAAACAATGTTTAATTCCTTTTTCCCAGCTGGCACAGGGGCTTGCAGCTGCCATAGCCTCCAGGCCCAGGCCTTTCGGGGGCGCTGTTCCTCTCCATCCAGTTCAGCCACCTGCCAGGTTAGGCCCCCATCCAGAGACACATCCACCCTGACCACAGCCCTCCCACCACCACTCCAGGCATAGCCCTTGATAGTCACCTCCCCTGATTGTACCGTCTCCCCATCCTTGGGCTCTGTGATGGCTGACTGGACTGGAAGTTCCTGAATAGATGGAGCTGAGTCAAAATCTACTGTGTCCCAGTCCACAGATGGAGAGAAGCCTTTGTAATCCCGCCGCTGCCAGTGACTGTAACTTTCCTCTGGTTCCACACTCACTTTGCCCAGCCATTTGACATGGCGGGCACCCACCACACCAGGAACCACCACTCGCACAGGGAAGCCATGGTCACGAGGCAGAGGCTGCCCATTCATCTCATATGCCAACAGGACCTCAGCTTCAGGGTCCATGGCCCGAGCCAGAGGGATGGATGCTCCGTAGGCAGTCCCTGTGGGGTCTGAGTCCAGTCCCTCAAAGCACACGTGGGCCTCAGTTTCACAGAGTCGGTGACCAGCCTTGGCTAACACATCACAGAGGCGTGCCCCAGCCCAGCATGCAGTGCTAATGGCCCCTGTATTCCACGCCAGACCTTTTACTTCTTTGAACCGAGTCATTTCAGAGCGTCGGTTGCCAGCGCACTGAAGAGTGACTGTGATCTCGTGCTTAGGGAACTGGTACAAGTCATCCAGGGATAGGAACAGTGACTGACACCCAGGTGGCCCTACTACATGCAGGCGATAGGTTTCTGGGTCCAGGTTAGGTACAGGCAGATGGTTCCGGGTGAAGAAGATAGGGTTAGGTGTGATATAGTTTTCTGTCAGCAGTTCAGGGGGGGGCTCTGCATTAAAGGGGCGCTGGCTATTGACCTTCAGGGCTGGGTGACGTATAGGATCATCAGCATAAGGGTCAGAGGTCTGCAAAGTGGAGGGTGCCTTGTCTTCAGGGCTCAGCTCCCCGACCTTGTACTGAGCCAGTAGCTCACGCACATGGGGCTGGTCATGAACGGCATAGAGGGCCCAGAAGGGCTCTAGAGGACCCCCTGCTGCTAGCATCAGCTTTGATGCCCCTCCTGGGTGTAGGTCCACAAATTCTGTAACATCAAACACCTCACAGCCCAGAGTCACCCAGATCCTAGTCTCAGGGCTGCTGTGAGATCTCACTTCCTCTCTCGTGTATATGTGTGGTGACTTCTCAGCAGCCTGCAGGCAGGGCAGGGGTAAGGCAAAAAGAAACATAAATAGTAAGAAGGAATCACTCTAGTTCACCCTGACCCAACCCATAAAGTCATGGCCACTGTGAAAGAGAGGTAGCAGACTCCATCTTTACTCTGCAGGAAGACAGTATCACCATGGACTGTGTGTTAATAGCCTGGGTTGGTTGGGGAGCTTAGTAGGGCCCCTCTGTTCTGACAGTGAAGTCCCTTCCTTCCCCACTTACCCTGCACCGGTGGTCATGATAGGCCAATACTGTACCAAGGCCTAGCAGAGTCCCCATGACTCTCCATCCCCTAGGGCTGGAGTTATCACCAGAGAAGGCAAGGCGGGGGCACTGGGGTTGAAGTGAATCATTTGTAGAGCAGGCCCGAATGCAGAGCCTTGAGGGGACTGACTGGAAGCTGAAAGAGAGAGAGGTCTTCTTAGTAGTACAGTTCCGATCATATGAGACAGTGAAGGCCTGGGGTTTACCAGGTTGGCCACTGGTTCCTTCAGTTAGGACTTTGTTTGTCCAGGGATGGGTGGGGCAAATGGGTGAGTTATGGTTTTCCCTTTCCTCCCTGGTAGTCACCATCTCAACTATCTTATCTGGTAGATAAAACAACATAAAGATACTGGGGGTGGGAAATAAGGGATAGGAGACGAGTTCTAGGATCTGATGGCCTACCTGCAGGCCTGTCGGAGATGTGAGATGACAGCCCTGTGCCGCAGCATTGTGGCAGACCTGTGGGAAAAAGATTCCAGGATCAAGATAGGGAGTTCTGGAAGGGGATGATATTAGGGCAACTTGAGGAAACCGGTGGAAGAAGGTAAACAAGGAACTCCCCAGCAAATGAGGATACTTTTTCTGTGGTAATGAGGCCAAAGGATGGGAGAGAGAGAGAGAGAGAGAGAGAGAGAGAGTGTGTGTGTGTGTGTGTGTGTGTACGTGGGTGTGTGTGTCCAAATGGGTCCTTAGAGAAAACCTAAAGGACTTCAGAGAGACTGTGCTGACAGGACGGAAGGGAATGGGGCTGGAGGGAGGGGTTGGTCTTCTAGAACCACCTATCTCCCATCCTCTATTCTCTACTTTGTCCACTACAGAGAACAATGTTTGGGGCCAAGGGCCTAAAGGACAGAAGCCAAAATATCTACAGTCCAGTCTGCTGGTTTATTATTTCCAAAGTCAGCAGAGGACAACTGAGGGGCAGACTAACTTGGATAGGAAAAAAAAGGTGAAAAAGGTAGTGGTAGCCTAATGGGATGAACGAGCTCAGATTCTGGAGTCGAACTGTTTTGGGTTTGTGAAACCGGCCCGGCTACTAACCAGCCCCATTGCCTGGGCAAGATACCAAGCCTCTCAAAACTGTGTCTCATCTATGAAATGAGATCTACCTAGCAGAGTAGCTGTGAGGAACAAACAAGTAATAACGTTGTCTTTGAAGGCCTTTCAGTCCCCTCCTTTCCTCTACCAACCTTAGGGAAAAAGAAAATAGAACCCAGCTGGGAAGTGGACCCCAATCCAGGGTCCCCACCCCTACTTTGTCTATGCCATTCCTGTGAACTCAGCAAACTGGGAAGTAATGGCCACAGTGTCAGGGGATGGGCTAGGGAAGAAGTAATTTTTCCACTCTGCCCTGCAGCAGTTCCTTCCTCAGAGCACGGAGCAGATCACTGACCCCAGGAATGCCAAAATAGGGAAGAGTGAGAAAAGTCCCAATTGCTGGTGAAATGCTACAGAGGGGGGCGGGCAGGGAAACTGCAAGGGTGAGGGCAATAGGAGCAGGAGCAGAGTCTGCATTTTACCCCTGGGCCTTGAGATCCTCCCTCTCCGTCCCACCTGCCCTCGACGCCAGCAGCCTACTTATAATAACCAGGCTGGAGTGGTGCAAGCAGGGCTGACTTACAGGTGAACTTGGTCAGCCCAGGGTCCCCGGTTTGGGAGAAGCAACCTTCGGCTCCAAAACAGATGCCACACCCCTTGTGCGGGTAGTGGCCCCTCACTCCCCAGGGGCACTTTAGGTAGGAGGGTATATCCAGCCCCAGAGCACCAGCACCCAGTCCCCTGCCACTGCCCAGCTGCTGGCACAACAGTGTCTCGTAGCAGCGCACCGCGCCCCCAGGAGCAGCTGGGCAGCGGGAGTGGAGGCGGTACTGGCAGTTCTTGTTCCAACCCACGGGGTTCGGAGCACTCCCAGGTCCCAAGGCCCCGGCCATCGCCCAGGTTACCAGCCCTTCTTCCACCTCTTCTCTCTCCCAGCCCCCCAACCCCCTTACCGGGTTCGGCGTCCGCTCTGCCGCTGGTTTACCCGCCCGGCTCCAGACGACGGCTGGCAAAGGGGCGGGGCCAGCACCGTGACGTTGGTCCAGAGTGAAGGACCACTTTCGCCTCAGCTCGTCCCCCAGCCATTGGCTGGCCGCGGGCCGCCTCCCAGCTGCTGTGCCCGCCTCCTGAGCCTGAGGCAGGCAGGGCGCCACGAGGGGAGCTCCGAGCTAAGGCTGGCTGTTTTGTTTCCATCCCCGCTCGACAAGGAATGGGACCCTCACTGTTGTCCGGAACCGGGCAATGGAAGGTGACGAGAACTCCAAAGGTTGGGCTGAAGGTGGGAAGTTTTGAGATGCCCCCACCCTGCCCCTACAGCTGAGACACAAGGTGCGTTCACTGAAGAGGCCTCGAAATCCAGTCGTCTTTCTCCCGGCAGTGAGCTCCGCCTCTACCCTGTTTTTGACAAAAGTTTGTGTTGCAACTACAACAGCCTTGTTTGTCTTTTAGTGAAAACAAGGTCAAGCGCTCAATTCTCTTATATCCAACAATAAGAGCTGGAGTGAAGCCTAAATAGTGGTTCAAAGACTTTGAGTTCCCTTGGACTTGCTGATTTTCTTACCAAATTATGGAACCAATAATATAGCTAGCCATTTTTTTCCTTAAGTCAATTAAAAAATCACTGGTCATAACGAGAGCAATAACATAACACCCCAAAGTAGGATTATAATCTCTCATAATCTCAGAGTAGAGAGCACTAAGACGACGTTTGCAATTACCCTTTATTGTTTGGTGCGGGACTGAAAACTTAGTTATTGGCTGGCTGTGAACCTGGGGCAAGCGTGTCCACACTGCCCCCTAGAGCTCAGAAGGTTGAACTACAACCTTTAAGTGAAGGTTTTCGTCTTTAATTTTGGAAGATCATTTCTTCTCCCTTTCTGCTCTAAAGTGAACTAGAGCTTTTGCCAGGAATCAAGGAGCCTTGGAGGGAGTACTAAGAGATAGAAGGAAAAGGGAATTGACAGGTAAAAGGTGATTTTGGCCTAGAGTTTTTGGAAATAGACTTCCAACTCAGCTGTGTTCAATTAAATCTCTGGCGAGGTGTGATGCCCAACCTATCCTACCAGCCTTGAAAAACAGGCTCAGCCCAAGGTTACAGAGAAATCAGTTAGGGACTGTCTGAAGCCACAGGATAAGACTTCTCCCTAATAACAGTGTCACCTTGTGTGCCCCACACATACTTTACATAATTAACCTTTAAACCTCAACTTTTTTTCATTTTACAGAAGAAACTGAGGCAGACAGCAGCTAAGTAACTTGATCAAGGCCACAGTAGGCAAGTTAGCAGATGGGACTGCAATGCCAGCTCTGTTTGACGCCAGTCCTCTTTCCTGTCCTTGCGCAACAATACCCAATCTTTCTCTGTATCATTCTCCCCTATCCACCTCCACTTAGACTGTGATGGACTGAAGGGCTTCACGTACAGTAGCAAACAAGAGGAGATCTAGGAGAAATTTTCCTGTTGGGGTAGAAGCCACATGATCAATTAAAAACACAAATTTAATGATTTTTTTAACCTTCTTTAACATGGACCCCTCTGAGATACTAACAAGGCAATGCACCCTTTCGCTGGAGAAATGCACATAAACTTTTGCATAATACTTCAAAGGATTCACAAATACCACCTCTGCCTCCAGTCTCATCCGTTGCCTGCCCAGAGATCCATAGATACCCCTCTCCCCTGCCAATATATATTTCATTAAGAGGCCTAAAAAGGAAGCTAGGTCGGATTTGATGAGCTCTCTAGTGGCCCAGGAATAGGAGTTTAACAGCAATAAAGGGAATATTTTCCAAATTGGGCTATGTCATTATTCAAGAAAAGATTAAAGGGAATAAGGAGATACCAAGATGTAGGAGAGGGTGTATTTCTGATTCAATAAAACATTGGATGCCCTTTCTTCCAAATTTCTTGTATCAAATAGCAAAAAAAAAAAAAAAAGAAAAAGAAAAAAGAAGCAACACTCCAATACACTTTTCTTTTCTTTTTTTTTTTTTCCTTTTTTACTTACATTAAATACATCGGTAAATCAGCAGTCGCATTCTGTTACCACGATTGTTATGTTGGGAGAGGAAGAAAAGGGGTAAAAGGCAAATGCTTTCTTAGAAGAAAAAAAAAAGGACACCCCCCCAAAAAAAAACTGATCAGAAAAAAAATGAAGACCTGGGAAATAAAAAGTAAGATCCCCAAGCCCAAGAGAGCTCAAAGGAAAGCAGAAGAGCTGGTAGGAAATAGAAGGAAGGCAGCAGATAGGCCCAGAAGCTAAGGCCAATCCTGTTCCTGAGGGGGCTGGGGAGGGGAGAAGAAGCCTGGAGAAATGGTTTCCCAGCCCCAAGGCAATGAAACACTTCACTCCTGTTCCATGGGGAAAGATGCACAGAGACAAAACAAAACAAAACAAAACTTCATTTCTAAGGAATTTAGGAGAGCTATCCCAGTTCTTCCACTGTAAGGATGCACTGAGTGCTTTGGGAGGCTGGTGGGTGCTGGGAAAGGAAGGGGAACATGTGTGTGTGTTTCAGGGCCACGGGAACTAAGGCTGCCCCTGGAAAAGGAAGGGAAATGAGTCTTAAGTGGAAGAACCTAAGCTGGGTCCTTCAGAGTCTCAGCTCCAAGGATTTTTCAGCTGCTCTGGGACAGAAGGCAGTCTGTAAACCAAAGGGTACAAAGGTTCCAATCCTAGGTCACTGTGACCTTTCCTATCTTACTTCCCCCAATTTTCCCAAAACTCTGGGCTGGAACAAGGAGTTTAGAGTTCTCTCTTGCCTTGATGGCTTCCCAAAGACATCCTAAAACACCTGATGAAGGATGTGAAGAGTGGCCAGAGATTTAGAAAGGACCCATGTCCCCTGGTGATGTGAGACAGCTGTGATGGACCTTCAGTGCCAGTTGTCCCCTATCCACGGGAACAGGTGTTACGGTGTGAGGGGGCCACAAGTAGGCCTCTGTGGTATTAGCCCCTAGTGGTACGTGGATTAAACCACCAGCTGGGGGTGGGTATGAGGATAAGGATGGAGGGACTAAACTGAAGATACTAACAAAGGAGAAAAGATAGAGGGCCTGATGGGAGGTGGAGGACAGAAGAGACTATACAGTGGGAATAAAGATCATACCTATTTACAGGGAAGTAGAAAAGACATGGTAATGGGTGGATCATTTAACATGAACCTTAGGAAAGGACAGGAAACTCCTCCCTCTTGCCTGACCCCTCTTCACTCCCACACCATGGCCTAGGCTATCCTGAGCCTGCTCTCTAGTTGCTCAGTTAATCACCCAGGAAAGGCAAACCTATACTCGAGAGCTAGGTTGGCAAGAATACAGGTTAAGAATCAGAGTTGGAGGAAGCAAGCAGTGGAGACTGGGCTTGAGTAGCTGCCACTGGTCCTGTTCTCTACAGCCCCTCCCAAAACCTCATATATATACTACCTTGGGTTCCATTTAATTAAAAAGGTGAGAGGGCAGGTAAATCAATCAAAACCCCCCATAACACAAGTATCCCAAGTGAACTACCACCAATTAAAGTGCAAACTGCAGGGGAATATAGTGGCTGGGGCTGAGGCCATCTAAAGGCCAGAGGAGGGAAAAATGCATATGTATAAATCAGAGGATGGGTATCAGAAACTGGTCCCTCCTCTAATTAGATCACAGCAGAGCCAAAGATGCAGGCAACCAGTGAAGATTCTTTGGAGGACTCTGGGGTCCAGAGTCTCCCCCACTGTGGGGGAGGAGCTACCTAAGAGGCTGGGTGAGGGGGAAATTAGGCCTTGGAACAGTTCCACAGCCAAAGGTGACACTGCATCTCCCACCTTCTTCACCTCTGCCCAGTTAGCTAACAACACAACTACCCAGTCCCCGAGAGCTTGCCTTCCCTTTCTCACCTCTACCTAGAAACACCCTCCACAAGGCCAACTCATGGAGACTGCAGTGTTTTCAAATATGAGAAACTCCAACCAAAAAAAAAAAAAAAAAAAAAAAAGAGGACCTGTTTCCTTACTCCCTCCTGCTCTGAGCCTTAATGTGACTGAACTGGAAACCTCCTTCCTTAGTTCCTGGGTTCACCACCTTCTCCATCCTGGGGAGAGGAGGAAAAGGGGATCAAGAACAGGGATTGACCAAAAGCAGAAGGGGAAGGGGCAGGAGACAAAAAATGTTTTCTGAAAAAATGAGGAGGAGGAAGAGGAGGAAAGGTAAGTAGGTCACTGTCTTGCACCTATAATACAAAGTGAAGAAAGTTTGTTTTGGAAGGTAAGTCCTGGGGGATCTGACCCCCAAGCCCCACAGTAGGGGTAGGAGGCCAGTGGCAACAGCTGCCTGGTGTTGGTTGCTGAAGCGTTAAAAAGTGCCATGACGGAGCTGTCAGGAGGCAGCCCTTGGGAGCCAGGGCTCAGTGTGCTGTTACCGTAGGGGCTGTGTGCTGAGGGGTGGGGGTGGAGGTTATTTCTTAGCTCTCGTGCTAGCTCCATACTTGTTTGCTGCTAGCCACCCCCTCAGTTGCTACAACACTGGCTCTTGTTCTGCTGGGACTGCTCATGGAGATCCACGCCTCGGCTTCGGCCTGCTGCACCCCCCAGATTCTGGGGTTCACTCTTTGGCAACTTCTTAGCTAGAGATAAAAAGAGAAGGGAAAAAAGTATGGTCGATTTTACTCATCCCTCCAAAGGACTATGGGTAGGGGAGAGACGGGGAAGGGAGAAATCTGAGAGATTAAAAGAACGTTTTGAAGAGGGGAAGGTTCACTTGTAAACTACACTGAAGGTGAGGGGGCTAAAGCCGCAGCCAAAGGACTGAGGTCATAATGGAAAGTTAAGATATTTCCATACCTAAAGTTTTCACAAGAGGAGACACTCCCCTCTACCTTTATGACTTGGGTTAGTGATCTTGTCTAGAGGCCAGGGAAAAAGACAGGAAGATCCCAGGCTGCTCTGACCTTACCTATTGCCAGGAAGAGATCGTTCACGTTCATAGCTGTCTTGGCTGAAGTCTCCATAAACAATAAGCTGTTGTCATCTGCATAGGCCTGGGCCTCCTGCAAGGGGTGGGTGTACCAGTACTCAGAATATAGGGTAGAACAAGTATTGCCTTTCCACTCCCACGTAGCACCAGAGCTCCCATGTAGCACCAGAGCTAGGCAATATCCTAGGTTCCCTCCCTTTAACTGCCCCTCTGAGCCAGCTGGTCCTGGACTCATATTTTGGTGACAACTCCCTCAAGGATAACTCATGGTCTAGACAACTTAATCCAACAAGCAGGTGTCAGGAATCTTAATTATGAGGGAGAAGGTGAGTTGGTTGGGGGCTTTTTGAATAGTCCCTTACCTCAAATTCAACTGCTCCCTCTTTCCTGTTTTCAGATCGGTACCCCCATAGCTGGTATTTCCCTACCCCTCTGCTCTGCAATTTTCTTCTGTCTCCTCTAAAATCTCCTGGCTGTCATTAGGGTCACAGTGTTGCTGTATTTAACTTGGTGTGGAACTGGGGAATGAGATGATAAATGTCCTCAGATGAGGTTTTGAGAGGGCAGGTTTATGAAAGAAAAAAAAAAAGGTCCCAAGCACAGAGGGAGTGTGTTACAGAGGGATTCTCTGGGCCATCTTACTTCATACTCCACCATGCGCTTATTGGCCAGGTCAGCTTTGTTCCCCGCCAGGGCAATAACGATGCTAGGACTGGCCTGTCGCTGTAGTTCCTTTACCCATGTCTTTGCTCGGGCGAAGGTTTCCTAGGAAAACATGAGAAGAGAGGAATTGGCCAGAATGACTGCCAATCCAGGTCCATCATCTTCAAAACCCAGTCTCAAAACTCACCTCTCCCAGGCAGGCTTCCCTCACTGAAACCACTTGTGTCTTTGTAATTCATTACCTCAGGCTTACCAGCACTTGGAAGTGTAATTTATATTCTTATTTTGCTATTTCAAGAACCAGCTTTCTCTTCCCCCCCTAACTTAATTCCTCTAAATAAAAGCAAGAGAATTTTCTCAGCCCACTTACCTGATTAGTAATGTCATAAACCACAATGGCAGCTTGGGCACCTCTGTAGTACATGGGGGCCAAGCTATGGTATCGTTCCTGCCCAGCTGTGTCCCAGATCTCAAACTTGACCGTTGTGTCATCTAGACAAACAGACTGGGTGAGGAAGGCCGCTATGGATGAGAGAATGGAGGGGAAGAAGTTGTAAGTAGGAGGGTCAATGGGAAAATACCAGCCCCCTTCACAATATTTCCATTTTCTAAGACCAGTCACCACCCAGGTCATTGAGCTAAGGAAAAGGTTTTGCATTCCCCTCCTTATGTACAGGTCCTAGAAGGAGGATTAAGATTGCCCTTGGCTAAGTCCTTCCTGCCAGAAGTTCCTCTACCTAAGGAATGGGGGCACATAAACTATGAAGGTTAGGGAGAAGAACTGACACTTATACCAGTCATCTCTCTTCTAACCAAGACAGGGGAGTAAGAGATGATGACAGAAAATAAGCTTCAGGTAGAGGTCACATCAATAATTAATTAGAAGACTTATAGCCTGATGGCAAATCCCACCATTATCAGTATTATTTGGCTATTACTTTTTTATATAATCTTCTGCTGGTCCAAGAACACATTTCCAAGGTGACTAGTAAAAGCAGGGAAGGAGTAACATGGGAGTTCTCAGAAAAGATCTTTTACTGAACTAGGGCCCTATTTTGGGAGTAGCAGAAGGTAGAAGGTAGCAAAGGTGGGAAAGGCAGATGCCTTTTATCTTTTGTATTTAGTTCTAGCCTCTCTTTTACCAGGTATGTGCATCAGAATCATCTAAAGAGCTTTTCCCAACATACATGTCTATACCTCCACCAATCTCACTCTATTTCCAATACTAATCAGTAGATCTAGGGTAGGGCCCAAGCATGACAGGATGAAAATGTTCCCCAAGTGATTCTGAAATACATTTTTGATTATGAATCACTGCTCTAAACCAACCCTGCTCAAGATGACACTCAACTGAACTTCAAATGGATTAAGAAAAAAGTGGGATGAAGACAAACTGAGATTTAAAAAATTAGTGATTTTCTTGGTGTGCAATGGTCAACCTTTCTAATTTTCTTCTAGGAAGCAAGGAGGCAAACATATACCTACTTTTTGTCATTATGGCAGTTTTTTTGTTTTACAAAGGATTTCCATTCCAAGGAGCTAAAAAGTCCAGCTCCACAGACAGGTACCTAGATCTCCCTTCAAAAGCCTCCCTAAACATTGAACCTCTTCTTTCCCTGAGGTACTCACCTCCAATAGTGCTCTCTTGGTACTCATGGAACTGCCCTTTGACAAAACGTAATACCAGGCTAGACTTCCCCACTGCAGATTCACCCAGCAGGACCAATTTGAACTGGCATATTTTGCTGGCCTGGGGCTGCCCATTGGGCCTGGCTGTGCTTCTGCTAGTCATGGCTAGATTATCAGAATGGGAAAGGGTGGAGGGAGGGGGATGCCACAAAGCGGCAAAGGGGGGAAGGGGGAAGGGGAGGGGACTTCAGACTTCAACAGTCCTGCAAGAAAAAAAAAGTGGGTATAATTAAACACAGGGACATTGCAGCTGCAATCCATTTTAGAGAAAAGATAAATCTCTTCATTTCTTTGCTCCTAGGAAGACTTAATTAAAATCATCCACCACAGCAGCAGCTCCTTCTGCCCGCGGGTCCCGTCCCCGTGCTTTAATAAACCACCATTTTGCACCAAAGACATCTCAAGAATTCTTCCTTGGTCGTCGGCTCCGGACTCCACCCCATTGAACTTCGCCTATATCCCAGAACCCCATCATATGGCACCCAAACATGGGGCTTTGAGTCTTACATCTGGACTCAGCTTCCATGGAAAACTGGACACCACTGGAAACATTGGTTATTTTACCAAGGCTTTGACTGGAATGTCATATTTGAGAGAGACATGCATAGACTCAGATGACCAAGCAGCTTTAAGGAACTGAGGTTGACTTTATGAAACCTGGAGCCATAAAGCCCCTTGGAACTGTTGGCCTGATACCTTGCTTAGAGTTCCCAGCAGCCTCACCAGTGTCAAGACTTCTTCACTGCCATAACTTCCAGCTAACAGATGATCCTTTCCACTCAGGGAGATTCATCGATGTTGACCACGTTGGATTCAGCTGCCTCCCCCTTTTGTAACTCCCTTATACATTCCCCAGCTGACCAATATTGACCCATAGGTAGGGACATCTCTACGCCCCTGTTCAGCAGGAAGACATTACAGAGGATGAGACCTTCCACCTTCAACAACCTTAAAGATTTAAGAGTCAAATTGTTCCGGGGGGAATGATGAGGGAACAGAAGGCAAGCTGAGGACAAAGCAGAAGCTGACACCCCACAACCCACCCCCCTATGGGATATATATATATATGACATTCCTCAGGCACTTCTGTCTGCCCTAAAGGAAAAACTAACTTAGAGAGTCTCCCTCAGTTTACAAATGTCTTAGCAATCTACAAGAACAAAGCATTCGATACTAGCATCAATAACCTAGCTTCCAGAAGGAAATGTAGATACAGTTAAAGACTTTTTATAACTTGCAGCCCATCAACAGATACTTGAAGTGGGCAGAGTGTAATGTTCCTGCAGGAAGTTCCCAACTATCTTCATGTGTAATGCCTGACTAGAGGGGTAAACAACCTTAACAATGGCAAGGCCTCCGGTATTCTGTGAGTCTTCTTTAGCACAGAAAGTTCTTTTGGAAACCTCCCTTTTTCCTTACCTCCGCCAACCCCATAGTATATTATCAGCCACCGCTCACAACCCTGGGGCAGCTGTTCTTTCTGCCCACGGGTCCTGTCCCCGTGCTTTAATAAACCACCATTTTGCACCAAAAAAATAAATAAACAAGTAAAATAAAATAAAATAAAACCATCCACCATTAAAAGGTTATCCCACTGACAGCGTCCCAGGCAGCTGACACTCAGTGGCAAGAATGGGGAACAGTTGGGCGCCTGGGTGGCTCAGTTGGTTGGGCAACTGCCTTCGGCTCAGGTCATGATCCTGGAGTCCGGGGATCGAGTCCCGCATCGGGCTCCCTGCTCAGCGGGGAGTCTGCTTCTCCCGCTGACCCTCTTCCCTCTCGTGCTCTCTCTCTCTCATTCTCTCTCTCTCTCAAATAAATAAATAAAATCTTTAAAAAAAAAAAAAGAATGGGGAACAGTAAGAATTGCATCTGGGGGCGCCTGGGCGGCTCAGTCGGTTAAGCATCTGCCTTTGGCTCAGGTCACAATCCCAGGATGCTGGGATCAGGCCCTCTCTCTCTCTCAAATAAATATATATTAAAAAAAAAAAAAAAGAATTGCATCTGAAGTGGAGTTTGCCCTACTACCTAATCCTCAACTGCCAAGGGAGCTGAAATGGAGAGACTGAAAACTGTGTGAAATAAGTTTATTTCCCATTAATTCCCCACCAGATCAATTTTTTTTTAAAGATTTATTTATTTGAGAGAGAAAGAACGTGAGTGGGAGGGGCAGAGGGACTCCCCACTGAGCCTGGAGCAGCACACAGGGTTCGATCCCACAACCCATGAGATCATGACCTGAGCTGAAACCAAAAGCCAGATGCTCACCCCAGGCCCCCCACCCCAGGTCTTCAAAAAAACAGCAAACCAATCAACTTCTGAGACATCCCCCCCGCTTTTCAGAGGGGGAGAGGGGCAGAGGGAGAGGGAAAGAGAATCTTAAGCAGGCTCCAAGCCTAGGACGGAGCCTGACAGAGGGCTCCATCTCCCAACCCTGAGATCACGACCTGAGCTGAAATCAAGAGTCAGATGCTTAACCGACTGAGCCACCCAGGCACCACCAAACCAATCAACTTTTAGTTGGCCTGAAGAACACCCAAATGCACCCACAGGTGCCCTAGATCCCCAGTATCCTGGTGCTGTCCTTCCCCCTGACCCCCATCATTTTCTAGCTTTCAAAATGAAAGATTTACTCTAGGGGTATGAGAGGAGTCACCCCTCCCTAAGAGCAGGGGTAGCTTCTGGTTCCGTATCCTTCATATATAACCAGTAGTCTTCTTGACATTTCTGAAACCCTAACCATGGTTTATTTGCCAGAAAATCTGTCCTTTCTCATTTCTGGTCAAAGGTGAGTAGAAAAATAGACCACAGACAACAGACCACATTCAGCATCCACTCTTTCACTTTGCTCCTGCCACCTCTCCAAGTGTGAGAATCTATCAAATCGAAGAATCAGTAGGCCTGACCTACTCTCAACTTGCAGCTGTCTTCCAGGTGCCTAGGGATTAGATAACTCTCCATACTAAATGGGCCTAACAGCTGTAGCCCTCCATATCAGAGGCAAAGAAAGAGGGTGTACCTTTTAAACACATGCAGGAGTCTCAAGAGGATGATGTGGGTTTTTTTTTAAGATTTTATTTATTTTAGAGAGACAGAGCGTGGGGGGTGGGGGACAGAGGGAAAGGGGGAGAGAGAATCCTAAGCAGACTCTGTGCCGAGTGCAGAGGTGGACACGGGGCTTGATCCCAGGACGCTGAAATCATGACCTGAGCCGAAATCAAGACTCAGACGCTTAACCGACTGAGTCACCCAGGCGCCCCATAGGGGTAAATTTTCAAGCAATAAACATCTGATGAAAATAAACTGAACTACCTATCTTTACCTTTCGAGAGGCTTGGAAAGCTGGTGGTGGAGGAAGAGACAGAGGCTGAGACTTTGAGAGTCTAATCATCCAAACCTGAATGTATTTCATCATTCTGACTCGGAGGGGAAAGGGACTATGAGATTCAAAGGAATTAGCATGATCAGAGCATGCAAAACCTCTGTCCAAAACCTAAGTATTACTTGGGTTGTACTTTGTTCAAATTAATCTTTTCTTTCTCCAAGGTTGATTCTAGTAACAATCTGTAATTCTAGTAAAGCTAGAAAAGACAGTAAAGACAGACAAGCAGAAAAATCATACAGGAGGCAGTGCAGAGGAACAAAGACTGTCCAATTCATTGGGTGTATTTTTACAGTTCTGCTTACTAGCTGTGAAGCTTTGGGCAAGTTACTGAATCTGTTTGTGCATTCATTTCATCTGTAAAATGGGATAATAGCCTTATGAGCACTCTCTTCATAAAACTGATGTGAGAATTAAATAACAGAAATAAATTTTTTTTTAAAGACTTCATTTATTTATTTGACAGAGAGAGGCACGGCTAGAGAGGCAACACAAGCAGGGGTAGTGGGAGAGGGAGAAGCAGGCTTCCCACCAAGCAGGGAGCCTGATGTGGGGCTTGATCCCAGGACCCTGGGATCATGACCTGAGCCGAAGGCAGACACTTAACGACTGAGCCACCCAGGTGCCCCAGTAACAGAAATAACTTAAAGTATTTGACAAGTGCTCAGTGAATATTAAGCTACTAATCATTACTAATGACATCAAGAAAACTTCAGAGCCTTGCCTTCCACCTTTATAAAATGGAAAAACTGCCTATCTCATAGGGTAGCAATGAAGATTAAGGAAAAGATGTGTTTAGCATAGTGTTAAAAAATAAGTATTGCTATTTAGTGGCCCTGATTCACAGAAAAGATCAACTTAATATATTAAAGGATATCTCAATCTTAATTTTAACTAATATATTCCTAAAAAGTAGGCTTGATAAGAAGTAGAGGAAAAAAACAGAAAAAACAAAAATGTAAAGAGGAAGTTAATAGGGGAATGAGACAGAAGTGAGAACTCAGAAAAGTCCCAAAGTAGACTGGGTTAAGATAGAGGAATGTAAGAAATTACTCTGATTCTACTGGGTATTTTATATTCCTCAGGCCAGTGAGTCCTAAGATTCCAGATATACATAGGCTATTTTGTGATGAAGTTTTTGGTGATTTATGATGAAATGATAATAGAGACGATATAGCAAGTTTTTCATAAAACTAAATTTATTCAAGAAAAAAAATTTTTTTTAAAGTAGGCTCCATACCCAGCATGGAGCCCAACACGGGGCTTGAACACACGACCCTGAGATCAACACCTGAGCTGAGATCAAGAGCTGGGCACTTAACCAACTGAGCCACCCATGTGCCCCTAAATTTATCCAATTTAAAAGAATATCTTTATAACAAGATTTCTAAATTCTTTTTTTTAAAGATTTTATTTATTTATTTGTCCGAGAGACAGACAGTACAAGCAGGGGGAGCATCAGGCAGAGGGAGCAGCGTCCCTAACTTCTTACTTTCTTAGTATTAATTTCCTCTCAAAGGTAAATATATATATCATATGAAAAAACCTCTGAGACCTATTTTTAAAAAGTTGTAGAGGGGCACCTGGGTGGCTCAGTTGGTTAAGTGCCTGACTATTGATTTCGGCTGGGTTCGTGATCTTGGGGTGGTGGGATCGAGCTCTGCGTTGGGCTCCCAACTCAGTGTGCAGCCTGCTTGAGATTCTCGCCCTCTCAAATAAATCTTAAAAAAAAAAAGTTGTAGAACAAAACACATGGTTAGATCCTATTTCTGTAAAACAAAATTCTATATAGAAAACAGTATGGGAGGGGCACCTGGGTGGCTCAGTCGTTAAGCCTCTGCCTTTGGCTCAGGTCATGATCCCAGGGTCCTGGGATCAAGCCCCACATCGATCCCTGCTCAGCAGGAAGCCTGCTTCTTCCTCTCCCACTCCCCCTGCTTGTGTGCCCTTTCTCGCTGTCATATAAATAAATAAAATCTTAAAAAGAAAGAAAGAAAGAAAACAGTATAGGAGGATACATACTCAACCTCTGAGGACAGTGGGATTGAGGGTGGTATGTGAAGGGCTCAGATTTTTTTCATTCTATACAATTTTTTTTAAACAGGAAATATAAATTTTTAATTTTTTTAGGAAATATATTTAAAAGCTTTCTAGGGGTGCCTGGGTGGCTCAGTCGGTTGAACGTCTGCCTTCATCTCAGGTCATGATCCCAGGGTCCTGGGATCGAGCCCCACATCAGGCTCCCTGCTCAGCGGGGAGCCTGCTTCTCCCTCTCCCTCTGCAGCTCCCCCTGCTTGTGCTCTGTTAAATAAGTAAAGAAAATCTTAAAAATAAAATAAAAGTTTGGGCGCCTGGGTGGCTCAGTTGGTTAAGCGACTGCCTTCGGCTCAGGTCATGATCCTGGAGTCCCGGGATCGAGTCCCGCATCGGGCTCCCTGCTCGGCGGGGAGTCTGTTTCTCCCTCTGACCCTCTTCCCTCTCGTGCTTTCTATCTCTCATTCTCTCTCTCTCAAATAAATAAAATCTTAAAAAATAAAATAAAATAAAAGCTTTCTAAATAATTTTTAATGCTTTAAAAAATAATGGTGTTGATAGGCAGTAGTAAGCTTTCTAAACACCCGTATATGGGAAAGCAAAAACTCTCAAATTTAAATTAGCTGGTCCAGGGGTACCTGGGTAGCTCAGCTGGTTAAGCGTCTGCCTTTGGCTCAGTTTGTGGTCCCAGGGTCCTGGGATTGAGCCCCGTGTCAGGCTCCCTGTTCTGCAGGGGAGTCTGCTTCTCCCTCTGCCCCTCCCCCTGCTCGTTTTCTAATAAATAAATCAATCAATCTTAAAAAAAAATAAATTAGGGACGCTTGGGTGGCTCAGTTGGTTAAGCACCTGCCTTCAGCTCAGGTCATGATCCGGGGGTCCTGGGATTGAGCCCCACATCAGGCTCCCTACTCAGCAGCTTGCTTCTCCCTCTCCCTCTCCCCACTGCTCCTGTTCTCTCTTGCTATCTCTCAAATAAATGAATAAAATCTTTATTTTTTTTTAAAGATTTTATTATTTTTGCCAGAGAGACAGAGAGAACATGAGCATGAGTGGAGAGGGGTAGAGGAAAAAGCAGACTTCCCACCGAGCAGGGAGCCCAACACAGGCCGGATCCCATGACCCCGAGATCATGACTTGAGCTGAAATCAAGAGTGGGAGGCTTAATCAACTAAGCCACCCAGGTGCCCCTTATTTAGGTTCTTAACCACCAGTCACAGTTCTTTAGCTCTTTTCATTCTCAAACTGTGGGACCAGATCCCAGGACCCTGAGATCACAACCTGAGCCGAAGGCAGACACTCAACCGACTGAGCCACTCAGGTGCCCTAAATGAAATCTTTAAAAAATAAATAAATTAGTTGGTCCACAAAATCCTAAATTCTGGGAACCAGTACTGCAAGAATCAGTTAATTAGGTTTTTTTTTTTTTAGATTATTTATTTGAGAGAGAGCACTTGCGAGCAGAGGGGAGAGGCAGGGGGAGAGAGAGAATCTCAAGCAGACTCCCCACTGAGCGTGGAGCCCAAAACAGGCAGGATCCCACGACCCCAAGATCATGACCTGAGCTGCAATCAAGTTGGAGGCTTAACCAACTGAGCTACCCAGGTGCCCCTTAATTAGGTTCTTAACCATTAGTCACAGTTCTTTAGCTCTTTTCATTCTCAAACTGAGCTGTAAACCAACAGTGACCTTGAAATCACTTGGTGGATCATAATCAGCATATGTGGGGGAAAAAAAAGAAAAAAGAAATAGAATAAAAAATAACAAGTATACTGCATATAAGAATCATTTTGTGAAAATGTTTCACTTTATGTACACACACTGAATTATGATATGAAATGTTTTATTATGAGTCATGATAAAAAAGAAGTTTAAAAAACACTGCTTTGGAGAGGCCTGACAATGAAAGATGGGTTAATAAAAATGGGAGAAAGTCAAGTTTCTGTGCAGCCTGTAGGCTATGGTTACTATTATAGCACTTCTAGATGAAATGAAGCTGAGGGCTGAATATAGCTCCTCAGGGGTCAGAGGATTCTCCAACCCTGCTACTAAAGTTATGACGCAATTATGAAAATGGGAAGCTAAACTAGACTGGGGCAGTCCCATGTGGTGTCAGTAAGGGCTTTGGAATCAAGCAAGGTTGAGTTTTATTCTCTGCTTTGCCAGTTGTAACCCACTGTGATCTTAGACACTTAATTCCCTTTGCCTTTCTGAGCCCTAGCTTCCTTATCTGTAAAGATCTTTGGGGAGGGAGGGGAGTAGGAAAAAGTAGTAAAGAACAGAATTTTAATTCAATTACAAACTTCTGGGTACATTTAAGAAATTTCTTTCTCTTGGGGCACCTGGGTGGCTCAGTCATTAAGTGTCGGCCTTCGGCTCAGGTCATGATCCCAGGGTCCTGGGATTGAGTCCCGCGTCGGGCTCCTTGCTCCTCGGGAAGCCTGCTTCTCCCTCTCCCACTCCCCTTGTGTTCCCTCTCATTGTGTCTCTGTCAAAAAAAAAATAAAATCCTAAAAAAAAAAAAAAAAAGAAATTTCTTTCTCTTAGAGTTTCTCAGAATTTGTGAGGAATTATTTTTTAAAACATATTTATGTGGCACTTCATATACATTGTTTCATAACAAAAGATAGGCCATCGTAACGCTACACACTTTAGAAAACAGATGACACCATAGGAAAAAAAACTACAGATGATAAGCTGAGCAAGTTTCCTTTAGGTGATATATATATGCTATACTCTTTTTTTTTTAATGTTTTATTTATTTATTCATGAGAGTCAGAGAGAGAGAGAGAGAGGCAGAGGAAGAGGGAGAAGCAGGCTCCCCACCTAGCAGGGAGCCCGATGCAGGGCTCGATCCCGGGACCCTGGGATCATGACCTGAGCTGAAGGCAGACGCTTAACCATCTGAGCCACGCAGGCGCCCCTATATGCTATACTCTTAATACACAACAGGAAAAGTTACTAGATTCTTTGACTTATTCACTCACATTTTCTTTTTTTTTTTTTTTTGAAGTAATCTCTACGTCCAAGGTGGGGCTTAGGCTCACAACCCCGAGATCAAGACTCACATGCTCTACCCACTGAATCAGCCACGCACCCCAATTATCTGCTCACATTTTCATCTATATCAAAGCATGTGATCCAAGGGGCAGAACACTAACCCTCAATGTTACTACTTTACAATAAGAAAACATGGGAGTTAGAATGGACTGAATTCTCATAGACAGACACATGGCTCTAGGCCTGGGAAAACAGTAGGGAGTAGGGGAAATGTGGAGATAGGAAACAGTCACAAACACATTCATGTTGCAAAACCTCTGTCACACACCCCCGCCCCCAACAATAAATTCAGCCAGAGCCCAGACACAATCAGCAAACTTTTTGCTACTAAGCAACCTTGGATCTCATAGATTAGGAACTACTGGGTTAGAAAAAACTACCTCCTGGGGTGCCTGGGTGGCTCAGTCATTAAGCGTCTGCCTTGGCTCAGGTCATGATCCCAGGGTCCAGGGATCGAGCCCCGCATCGGACTCCCTGCTCAGCAGGAAGCCTGCTTCTCCCTCTCCCATTCCCCCTGCTTGTGTTCCCTCTCTTGCTGTCTCTGTCAAATAAATAAATAAAATCTTAAAAAAAAGAAAAAACTACCTCCTACCCCAGTGTATCACCTCAATAATATGTCTTACCTTCCCTGTTCACAGTAATTGATGGGATGCCCATCACTGTGCCTTGATCTTTAATCTCAACATGCATATAAGGGTATCATGTTTTTTTGTTTTTGTTTTTTTTTTTTAATTTATTTATTTGAGAGAGAATGAGAGATAGCACGAGAGGGAAGAGCGTCAGAGGGAGAAACAGACTCCCCGCCGAGCAGGGAGCCCGATGTGGGACTCGATCCCGGGACTCCAGGATCATGACCTGAGCCGAAGGCAGTCGCTTAACCAACTGAGCCACCCAGGCGCCCAGGGTATCATGTTTTTTATGCAATAGCTAGGCTTTCAAAAGATCAGGGGTACAGAAGTGAAATATACATAAGATTCAAACGATTTGGGGCACCTGGGTGGCTCAGTTGGTTAAGCGGCTGCCTTCGGCTCAGGTCATGATCCCAGGGTCCTGGGATTGAGTCCCGCATCAGGCTCCCTGTCTGTTTCTCCCTCTCCCTCTCCCTGCCACTCCTCCTACTTGGGCTCGCTCTCTCTCTGTCAAATAAATAGTAAAACCTTAAAAAAAAATTCAAATGATTTCTAGTGATTTTTTTTTTTTTGCTAAGAGTTGACAATAGGCCAACGATCCATTCAAAGACAAAAAATAAGCCACAGCCACCCAGCCAAGTGGTGTGATTACCTTCAAACCTGAGGCAAAAAAAAAAAGGACAAGGAAGTTATTCTTCCCTTCAACCCTTTCAGTTTAGAAGAGAAAAAAAATCAGATTTGACTTCCTTTCGATGTGCAGCTCTACAAAAAACATTTATCAAATGACCATTAACTAGGGAGGACTTAGGGATGGCCACAGCATCAGCCCACTGGGGAGGGGCAAGGTGGAGGATGAAGGGGCAAGTTCTTGAGTGTGGGCAGCACCCCAGCATCTCAGGAAAGTATAAATAGGAAAGGTTTCTTAGCTTGCTGATCCCAGCTAGAACAAGACTATTCTTCAGGCCCCCCTCTACATGATATCTTTGAGTCTCTATGTCAACCACATTATGAAGCCTTTAGAAGTCTATTACCTATTAAGAGAGACTAACTTCCAGATATATAGCCACTGGAGTCTAGCCCATACCCAAATGTCAGCCCCGTAAGATCAGTTTCCCAGTTAAGAGGCAGTCTAGAGGTCTAGTTCAGTCTCTGTATTTTACAGGTAAGGAAACTGAGGCACATATTAATCAACTTGTCAGTATTACCATACAGACAGCTATTACAAATAATGTTAATCAACTTGCCAGGTGTTCTCATACAGACAGCTAAATCTCCTTTTAGCAAGTACTCCTAATTTAATACACCACTATACCTCTTAAGGAAGCAGGAGATGCTAACTCTGAATTGAACTCTGGAAAGGACACCAGGGCAGAAAGAAGAGTTCAGACTGATTAGTTTCTGCCTCTATTCAGTTTAGATAAGTACTTCCTTGGGACTAAAAACAAGGTAGCTAGACCCAGGCCTTCCCTGAGAACTGGATTCCAGTTCCATAGTCTTTTAACATAACTTTCTCATTACTATACCTCTCTAGAAGGTCTTCACCAACCGTGCGAGGATGGTTGAAATGGAAATAATTTAATGGAAGATGATAGGGAAAGAGTGGTAACTTTTACAAGGGTCTGTGGACCTTGGGCCTAATCTAAGAGATTTACTGATTAGGGAAGACAGGGCAAAAGCCAGTACATACCTTCAACTCTCAACCCAAAATTACTAAAATTTCGAACTGAGAGTTCTACTACTTGGCTCAGCTCTTTCATTGTGTTGATCCAAGATTAACTAATGAGTCATGGTCTTAAATGAGAGTCCTTCCACTTCTCCCCACTCTCTCCCTTATATTTCCCCAAAAGGTAAAAAGCATGCTTATCTCTTATCAGCATGGTAGTACAAGTTCTTTATTATTGACCTAGAAAAGTTAGGAATGCCCTTCCTCACTTTGTCTGCCTAGTAAACTCCTAATTTATCTTTTAAGGCTAAGCTTAAATGTCACCTTCTCTGTAAAATTGCATAATTACCCTCTCACCCTAGCAGAATTCATCACTGCTTCCTCTGGGGTCTTGCAGTATTAAGATGGTATTTCTGTCACAGCACTTACTACATTATATAAGTTAATTGTGTGTGTCTGTTCTGCTGAAGTATGAACTGCTCAAGAAGTGTGACTATTTTGTTTAATGTCATTTTGACTCACAATGCCTGGTCCCTAGTAGGTGTTCATTAAGTGCTCCCTAAATTAATTAATGCTAAAGCAGTCCTGCTTCCCTCCTTCATCTATTCCTCCCCTTCTGTGTCATCTGGATAGCTTCTCACTCAGTTCCATTTGGGAATGTTTTTAATAGTCTTCAGAAAACCAATTCTCTCCCTGGCCTCTTTGTGATCTCCCTTGGATGGAGGGCCCCCTTGGGACCCAGCCCACAAAGTACTGTTGCAACTCACATGGGCTAACTGCTTTTCCTGTCACCCGTTACTATGCTCAGATGGCCTAATCATACCCAATATGCAGCCCTCCCACCCTAACACTGAAGCAACTGTGGCTTAAAGTTCCCTGAGTTTTCAGTTAATGTTAATTGTTCAAAAACTTTGGGACATTATCTCTATTCCTGAACTTGAGAAACACAAGTTAAAAAAAAAACCCAAATCATCAGAGCTAGAGGACATTCTGAAAAGGTACCCACTGCCCCTAAACCATAGCCACAATCTGGCCCAGAAATCTGCATACACTTTGCTCACCTGGTTGGCACCTTACTCAGCTCAGTTACTGTTCAATGACTAAATCTTTCCTACAACACTCTTGGGAAGTGGGAGCGTATTGTGTAGGGTTTTAAGGTATCCTTCCTCCTAGAGGGCTGTTGCATTTCCTTATTTTAAGTTCATCGTCTAACACTTTGGTTACTTTCCAATCTGAAATGCTTTAGGATTAGGGAGCAGTCTATACACTTGTTTCTCCTACCCTATGCCTCCTCAGAAGTCAAATTCGTATCAATGCATACAAACAAGCAAACTATAGAAAAGCAATCCTTGCTCCGGGGAAAACTAAGAGTTACAAGTATAACTTGTAATCAAGTATGACTTGAAGAATAAGGGGAAAGCACTCGTCTCCAAATATAGTTTTTAACTCTAGATCTGTGTCAGATTGTTTCTTGAAGGTAGACTTTGATTAAGAGGAAGGTCGAGGGACACCTGGGTGGCTCAGTGGGTTAAGTGTCTGACTCTTGATCTCGGCTCAGGTCTTGATCTCAGGGTCGTGAGTTCAACCCTGCTGGGCGTGGAGCCTACTTAAAAAAAAATTAAAAAAAATAGGAAGGTGGAAAAGCAAAAAAAAAAGTATAGAAGAAAGGGACAGGTATACCAGCAGGATGTAGAAAATGGCAAAGCCTATAGAAACAACACATACACACACACACAATTTTCTCTAGGACTGGCTTTGCAGAAGGAAAATAAAAACTCCTTGGGGTACATAATCAAAGTTTCTGGGGGCACCGTACAAAGGCTGGGCACACTAGAGCCTTCTAAAGCCAGTAAGGACAAATTCAATTAATAAGGTAGTAGAATGAAATGTCCCAACTGTACTGAGGTTTTAGAGGAAACAATTTCAAATCCAGAGAAACTTGAGCGTTTTCTCACATCACTACAGAAAGACAGATACAGAGGCCCTTTAGGAGAACCATCATCATCTTTTAGGTTAATGAAAGGACAGTCATAATCTGAACATGCACAGACCATGAACCAGAAGATAGAGGTCTCAAATTCCTCACTTTAGCAAAGATCCAATAATTCTCCCAAACAAATGATTCACCTAATGTTCCTTTCCTGCCCATGAGAGAGAAAAAAGTACTGGCCATCTATTTGGGCATTTCCTAGGATACCCAGTGCACAACTGGGGGCAGGGGGCACTGTGTGTGTGTTTTAAGGATAACCTAGAGTACACCTATTTGTCTGATTTTGATAGAAGGAAGACAAAATGAGCGTGAAAGGAGCACAATAAATAACAGAGTATCATTCCAGAAGGGAAAACTGGAAAGAATGCGAGGCCAGAGTTTGGTGAGAACATGAAAACAGAATTGCCTTTGGTGGCACATCCCCAAAGCAAAGTGAGATTAGTCTGATCTGCTGTCTCTAGTCTCTGACCTTTTTGGACAAATGAGAGAGGAATATATGGGAAGATTTACACTTTGTACACTTCTGTACATCCTGAGTATTTTAAAATATGTACATATTACTTTTGTAATTCAGAGGAAATGTAGTTATAAAATACATTTGTGTAAAAGGAGGAAGTATAATAAGGGAAAATCCAATAAACTCCAATCTATGGGGGACTAAAGAAGTCAGCAGACCATTAAAAATATATGGGGGAGGGCAGACTCCTGTGCTTTAGTAATCCATCTTCTTTTTCTCTACTCACCCCCTTCCTCAAATGCCTCACTGTTGAGGCATTTGACCCAACTTTCTAATAGCCCAGAAACCTGGGCTCGTGAAGTAGACAAAGAACAGGGGTGATGCCAACCTTCTGGAATGGAATTTCTCACTCTTCCTCAAATCCGTTCCTCAGTGATATCACCTCTTATTTCCAGGCTTGGTTCCACCTAACCATTACCTGTCTGGGAAATACCCAAGTGTAAGTCCCACAAAGTTTCACCAACTATGGTCAGAAGATCTTGTGGCTGGGGATCTCTAAGCCCCTTTCAAGTGCGGATAATAAAATCACTGATCCCCTGCTTCTAGGTCAGAGATACAGTAACCACCATAGACCAGATTATTAAGCGAGAAAGAAACAAACACACCCCAAATCCAACTTCTTAGCTCTTTCACAGGACTGCACCCTAACCCAGCTGAGACTGGTAACAAGAAACAGATACTGCACCCTAAACCAGTTCAGGCCAAGGGAAAGTGCAGGGGCTGACTCTGGAACAGCGAACAGCCACAGAATTTTTTTTTTTTTTTTAACTTTTGTCTTCATTAGCTACCCCGGGAGTACCCAAAAACTTCAGGTTACCACATCTCGATACGAAGAGGAACAAAAGAGTGGGTCCTCCAAGACCCAGATCCTCCGACCCACCCTTGAGCATTCCCAGAAGCTCCCGTAACTGATACCAGGCCCTGGGGCCACTTCTCCAACTAGTCTTCTAGATTAGTAAAGCTTTCGTCTTTTGCCTCCGTTCTCCCTCAATGAACCCAAATCCCTCTCGGCTCAACTCAGGGGCACCCTAGTTATTTTTATAATAGTCACTTTCCCTGAAGAGAATGCCCCTTACCCAACTAGGAAGCCTTCTCAGGTCCTTCCAATTGGTCATTTCGAGACCCCCAACCGGGTTACCCTCGCAGACCGGGCGTCAGGTTTGACCCCTCCTCACCTCCCGGCAAATGGGCTTACCTCACCCATGGCCCCAGCCCTTTCCCCCAGCTCCTCCCTCTTCAGCGCTGCTCAATATGAGGCCTGCCTCTGCCCTCACACAGCCCGGGGCCTCCCGCGCTGGCCCCTGGCCCGCCAACAGAACCCGGCCGCCTCCAGGCCTCACCAACTTCGGGCTCCCAGCCCGCCCGACCCCCTCCTCAGCGCCCCCATTAGGCCTGCCGGGGTCCGGCCCCCTGCTCCCCTCTCCAGTGGGCCACTCTGACCCCTCGCTGAGGCCCAGACCCGCCTCTGCTCTCAGGCCAGGCTGCTCTCCTCTCCCGGGCGCCTCCGCCCCTGCCCTTGTAGGCTCCATCAGTCCGGTACCTGGGGCTCCGTCTCCCCCGTCGGGCCCAAGCCTGTGTCGAACAGACAAACAGCTGCAGCTCAACCAAACCCTCCTGCCCCTCCTCCTCCTCTCGTCCTGGGGCGGGGGCCCCAGCCAATAGCACGATTACCCGCCTACCATCAAGGGTGGGCGATGTGCGCACTAATCCGCCAATCCTCTGGAGAAAGGCGGGCCTCTTCCGGCGCTCTCACCAACGAGTACGAGCGAGGGACTGGACAGGCGGGGCCCCAGACCAATATAGAGAGGGAAACTCTGAAGATGGACGAGGAGAGGAGCCATTAAAGAGCGAGCTTTCTGAAGCGGAGGGCGGTGCACTGCTGATAGGTGTACAGGTCAACCAATAATATCTCGACACCCTCATGACCCCGCCTTCTGACTCATAAACATCTAATCAGGTGAGTGATGGAGGCGGGTCAAAGTGAAGCTTTAACCAGTACTGGGAAGATTCGAAACTTGAATGGCAGGCAAGGCGGGGTTGAAAGAAGCCTTAGGAAGGCGGCTGCTGACCTTCGCCCCTCCCCCTGGATTTGGTGGGGGCTGACCCTCGGGCCCTGCCCTCTATGACAAATTGGCGGCGGAAAGAGAAACATCTCACCTGAGGACCCGGAGCCTGGGAATTTAAGTGGCACTCTCGTCGATGCGGCCTCCTTTTTGTGGGGCCCCAGAGGACAGGAATTTTTGGGGTGGCCGGCGCCGGCGGTCTGAGATATTTTTTGGTGGGGCTGAGACCGAGGCAACTCCAAGAAGTAGTAGCTTGGGGAGACTTTAACGCCTTCCATAATTTGTCATACAGACAATTGATATATTCTGAGTCGTATATAAATGTGATTAAAATATCTTTAGAAAACTGTGATGTGCAACAAAAAGGAAAAACGACGAGCTTACTGGGAAATTAAGTGTCAAGGCGAATTCCCATGGAGCCCACGTCCAACCGCTGTTCCTAAGTCCCTCCTAAGTCTCTGAAATTCTGGAACTGCCACCTTGTATGTATATGTATGTGGGGTGTGTGGGTGTGTGTGTGTGCGCAGGGGATGATTCAGGTTTGTGGGGAAAGTGAAGTAGGTTTCCATTTCTTTGACAGTAAAATGGGGGCAACAATTCTCATTTTGCCCACTTTGGGCACTATCCCAATTGCATAAAAGAGGCCGAATTGGGGTGAGGTGGGTAGCCCTGCACAGAGAGATTAGGAAAAAAGGGGAGCTCTGAAACCAACTATCACATATTCTCTCTCTCACGTCATTCTTTCAGTAAATATATAAGTAAAGGAGGAAAGAGATGAACTATAAAACTAGGAACTTTTGTTTTTAATGAATTACAAACTAAATTACAAATAATGTTAATAGCAAGAACACTTGAAGACAAGAGGTGGGAGAAGAGAGACAAAATCATAAAAAGAAAAAAATACTCTTTTTTTAAACATTCGCATTACAAATCCCAAGGTGCGCATGGCAACAAATCCACCCACTCCCACTTAAAAAACTACTATAACCTGAATGAAATATAAATATAATTATTCATCCTTCTTTTAAAGAAAAAAATTTTCCCAATGCCCTCACTCAATCACAGCCCTAAAAAAGTGTCAGCATTCTCAAAATGATGTCTAAACCCTAACTTCCACTCCTATGGGGTGGCCTTCAGAGGAAGATGGGACCTGGGACATGAAGAACTAAGAATCTTAAAAGGAAGAGAAACATTGAAACAACTTTTCCTTGCCTCATAAGGCCACAGTGAAGCACAGTTCCTGTCCTGATACCAAGAGGTATCAGCTTCCCAGATACCTCTTGCCCGTAGGAGGGACAGAAAGGGGGTTCTAGGGGCAATCATTTCTACTGCAGTCCCATAAGGACTGCAGAGACTGGGAGTCTTGAGTCTCCTACACTGTTAGGTGAGATGAAACACTAAAACTAGGGTATAGATTGGTTGGTCTATTTTTCAACCTAATTCTTTAAAACAGGCCCCTCCCTATGTTTTTGTTTTGCTTGGTTTTCAAAAGTTCCAACTTAGGTCCTCTGCTATCAGTTGGCCTTACAAACACAGTGGTCGCAGAAGGCTTGGGGTGTCTGTCTTCCCAAACACAGGAAATAATAATTTCAGGGCTTTCAGAGATTGGGATGGCAAACCCTATGGGGCGGGGGGTGGGGGTGGGGAGAGTCAGTCTTTTTTTTTTTTTTTAAACACCAGCCCTCCTCAGCAATGACTAAGAGGAGGAGGAGAGGGTGGTGGAGGGACTTAAGTGCATCTAATACTGAAGCTTCCTTTCATTTTCACCTATTTCTCCCCTCCACCCTTTATATCCCCAGAGTTGGCTGGTTAAGAAGGGGAGGTGGGTGTTAAGGCAGCCAGACAAGATCAGAGGGCAAATAGCCCAGGGCCAAGCCAAATCAGGCCCCTGCTGGAGGAGAGGATGAGACTTGGGGTAGGGGCTGGGGGAAGGACATCAGAGTCGAAGGTGTGGTACTGGCTTGGTCACATCCTGGAAGAAAGGGTGAGCCAGAGCTGCCTTTGCCGAAATCCGCTTGTTGGGGTCGTAGTGCAGCATTTGCTGGAGGGAGAGATGTATGCTGACTTCAGTGATATGACAGTGGACTAAATGGGCAGCAGGTGTTCCAAGAAATCAGGAAACCAGTATTCCTTTTACCCAAGGCAGAGTTCCCAATTCCCTCCTCCCTATACTTGAACGGGTGTGCCAACAGGGAGAGAGAGAAGCAGGGGCTAGGGAAATGCCAAGACCCAAAGTCCAGGGTCTCATCCTTCCTTCATCCTGGAAAAAACCTGCCCTGGGGAAGTAAATGAGAGGAAATGGGTGCCCATCCCAACTCTCACCGACAGCAAGCTCCGTCCATCTTCATCCAAGGGAGGAACAACTTTGCTAAAATCTTGCCGGGCCCACTTGGGGAAACTCGGCTTATAATCAGGCATAGAAGTAACTCCTGGCCAAACCACTTCATCTGGGGTCCCCAGAGTCCGAAAGATCCGGAAAAGTTGATCAATTTCAGAATCTCCAGGGAATAGGGCCCGGCGGGTCACCTGAAAATGGGGAAAGAGAAAAGGCCAAGACCCGTACTGATGTCAGTCAAAGCTGCTCCCTGTGCAATGGAGGTTCCCACAGGCAGTGGAAGGTCAGCAGGGCCCCATGACTCCCTCCCCAGGGCCTTTCATGGGGTCAGTCACACAGAGCTTGAGACAATGAAGTCCCTTCATCTGTCTCCTCGCCCCCTCCTTCCTTCCCCCAACCATGCCTTTGCAGATCCCCAAGGCTGGGTGGGGCTGGGAGGGGGTGAATGTCTGGGGTGCCACTGACATGTAGCAAAGGGATCCCAAGCCACTCACGGGGTGTGGGGTAGACACTGCGGTCATCCCCCCTCCTTGTGATGCAGCCACTTCTAGATAGGAGCACAGCGGGCAGAGACTGTGTCTTCCATTTCTTCTGTGTTCCCCACAGCACCTAGCATGGTGCTGGGTACACACTAGGTGCTTAACAAATATTTTTTGATGAATTGAGAGAGGAATATGGGCAATTGTAAGGTAATGTACTGGGGGATAAATGCACATTTTATATACAGGCTAGTGGTTTCTAAGCCCCCAGTTACAACCCAGATAAAGGACCATAAAACAAATTGCGGATTTGATTTGAAAATGCAGCCCACTCCACTGTTATATTAAAGGGGATGGGAGCTCCCATAAAAGGCTGGGCCTCAGGGATCCTTCATTCTGAAAAGCCAGAAGTTGAGGGGGACATGATTTAAGTCTGCAGTTTAAATAAAAGGTATGGATAGATAAGGTGAATACAGTTGGTTTCACCATATTCCTGGAACCCTACAATAAGGTCTACAGGCCAAATGAAGGAGGCACTGAATGGCAGGTACTCATTCTCCCAAATATATGCAAACTAAAGCTAAAACAGCTGCAGAAATGATTTAGCTCAATTCAGGGGTAAAGATGTGTTTTGAGTGCTAAGGCCGTTTGAGGTTATACTAACATTGTGGTTGGCATCAGGGACAATAGTCCTATCCTTTCCCCCCTACCTGCCTTGATGCTACTCTAGAGAAAAAAAACCCTATGATAATAGAAGGGCCACGGGTCTAGGCAAAGAAACAGTTGTGTTGTTCTTGAATGTGGGGAGGAGTGAGCTGGGTGGAACTTGGGCTTGCCTCCGTACCATTTCAGCAAAGATGCAGCCCAGGCTCCAGATATCTACAGCTGTGGAGTAGTACTTGCAGCCCAGAAGGATTTCAGGTGCTCGGTACCACAGGGTCACCACCTGGGGACAAGAGCAGGAAGGGGAGGGGTGGTGCATGGGGCATGGTGATTCCCACATCTCAGCTCCTCAGTGTTACTCTGCTAACTCTCAGCCTGTTAACAAGCAGCTTCTCCCCCTTCATCTTTCCCATCTTTCTGACTTCCCCTCAGTAAAATGTATATACAACTTCTTAGACCGGAGTTAGCCTCGCCCGTTGACTCTGAGGACCATATTTTCTGAACCCGCAATTTGCAACCTTCCTGGAGAACTTGAGACAAATGGTCATAATTTTAATGGTGTGCCATCCAGCTCTCCTGGCTTCATATCTATCAAAGCCCAGTTAGCCCCACAATGTGAACTTGGTGCATACTCTAAAACTTCTTGGGGTAGCCAGACATACTTTCCATCTAGTGAGAGAGAAACTGCTGACCAGATAGGTTTAGTAATTTTGTGAATGTCCTTGTTAACACCTCCCAGGAAGTTCAGAGAAGAAATGTAGAGAGGGTCTCACCTCATGGGTGTAAGTACGAACAGGAACTCCAAAGGCTCTGGCTAGTCCAAAGTCTGCTAGCTTGATGGCCCCCTCTGCGTTGATAAGCAGATTCTGAGGTTTGAGGTCTCGGTGCAGAACCCGATGAGAATGGCAGAAGGCTAGGCCCTGAAGCAGCTGGAACAGATAACTCTGACAAAGGAGAGAGAGAGGACTTTGTTCCTCCACCACAGTGAGCTATTAGGGTCTACTCTCTGACTGCAAAGCTCAACTAAAGCCTTTTACTATATTAGATTATAATTACATGTTTATAAGCTGTATATCCCATTGGAGTGAGAGGCCCTTCCAGTGAAGACAAGAACTAGGTCTTACTCAGTTTTGCATCTCTTTTCCATATCCTGTGCCTAGCACATTGAAGGTGCTCAATAAATGTGCACTGAATAAACGTTTGTTGGTAGATTGAAAGTAGCTTGGGGAGTAAAGAACCCAGTCCTAAAACAGACAACAGAGACTCACTGGCTATTTCTCCTACCAAACAAGTGGAAGGGCTTCTTGGAGGAATCTACCGAGTGCCCTCAAGTCCCATTTATCTGAGTTTCATCTGACTTTCCACCTGAGCTACAAAGTTGACTCACTAGGGTTTCAACTTCTTTGATTCTCCTGCCCAGCCCAGGGGTTAATAAGCATAATGAGCAGTGAAAGAGCCACAAAACAAAGGTGTGTGTGTGTGTGTGCATGTGTGTGTAGGGGGATGAGGGCTGGGGAGGAAGCCAAGATCACAAATCATCACTCAGTCTGAATTGCCTGTCTTCAGTCCCCCCAAAACTTGCCCATGTTGGGGAGGAGTTGTTGAGAAGGATTACCTTGATGAGGGGAAGAGGAATGCCAGTCAAAGCAGAGGCATCCATAAATTTCTTCAGATCCTGATGCAGAAACTCAAAAACCAGGTAGAGTTTGTTTTCTGTGTGGATGACATCCAGCAGCCTGGGAAGAGAGGTCCAGGAATGGAGGTGAGGAAGAGTAATACCCAGGCTACACAGACAGAACACATCCTCCTTTACTGCCAGAGCACCGCCCAGATACATACTTACTTGACAATGTTAGGGTGGTTAAGCTCCTTAAGCAGAGAGATCTCTCGTATAGCAGTACTGGGTACACCCTCCGTCTCACTTGGAGAGGTTGAGAGAGCAGAGATAGGAATGTGGTTACAAATATTCCTTTTCCCCCAGCCCAGTCATTCTTTTCCTCCCAATGAGACACCACCCCAGCATCCCCTAGGAAAGTGAGAAAAGAGAAAGGGTGCTGTAGGAGTTAATTCATGGGTGGACAGGGAGTGGTTTTTTAATACATTAAGGTCATTATTTCTTCTCTTCCCAGGGGTAGGTAAGTAAAGCCTTCTGGTGGAGGTGAAGAAGAGAGAAGGTAACAGGGAAAAAATAGGAGTAGCAGCACCCAGCCTCCCTAGAGGGGCCAGTGAGGTTCAACTGCCATTCTTTTGAAAGAAGTAGAGAATTCTAAGATGAGGGTGGGGTTGGGGCAGTGAGGAGGGCTCTTCATTCAGAAAGGTGCTCTTCACCGGTTCCCACAAAACCCAACTCCACGGGGAGTCCTGGACCCCATCTCAGAGGCCTCCTTCCTCTTCCTGACTCTTCCTGACTGCAGATTTGGGGGCATCACTCGGCTTTGGGGAGGAAGTTTCCCACAGATTCTACAGTTCCCTATACTCTCCAGAGGGAAGCCCTTCACTGTCCTCCAACCCACCTCTCCACTTCAAAAGAAGTCCCTCCCTGCTACCTTCCGGTCCTTGGACGGCTACCCGTCTGTTGGGGTGGGGGCGGGGGGGGGGCACTCAAGGAGCTCCCGAGTTAGAGGAGTCCCGGGTACAGAGGCCACTCACGTGTCCAGGCGGATTTTTTTAAGCGCCACCACTTCTCCCGTCACCTTGTTTTTGGCTTTGTACACAACTCCGTACGTGCCCTCTCCGATCTTTTCCACTTTTTGGAAGTTCTCCATGAAGCGCTAGCGAGTCGGGTCAGCCCGGCCCTGGAGCGGGGGCCTGGGAACCCTGCAAAAGGCGGGCCCCGGCTCTCGGGGGGGTGGAGGAGGGGGAAACAGGGCCCAGCTCTGCGGCCCCAGGTCGGGATGGAACGGAGTGTATCTCTCGCTCTTGTCAATTTGTCCAACTTGAAACAATGTTGCCGCCTCCCCTCCAGTTCCCTACCGCCACCAGAGGCCCCGCCCCTCCTTCCCGCGTTTCCCTAGCCCCGCCCCCAGCCCTTCCTATTGGTCAACGTCAGAGCGGAGGGGCGAGCCCAGCGCCCCTAGCTGCCGCAAAAGGCCCCACCTCGCGCAAGTTTAGTTCCGAGGATCCTTAACGCAAGTTTCTGTCTCGGTGGGGAATATAAATGTCTTTTTCCAAGTACCTGATTTGAAGTCGAGTTTCTTAACTGTGTCCTGAATCTGTAGGGATTTCCTGATCTCTAATTCGCCGTTTCACCAACCCTAGGGAAAATGTGTCTCGCCCTAAAATTCCACCTGGCCCAGAGAGTCTCCCTTGAAAAGCAGGAAGCTAGGAATCTCATTGTCTGGGTTTTCTGGGCCTTAAAGATGTTCATCCCGCCTCTCTACCCGTCCTATACTATCTCTCTGTTTTAGGATGCAGGGTCTCTGTCTCTTTGAGAGGTTTCCTGGTTTAACTCAAACAACAGACTGATTCACTAGCCTATGATTAATTATATGTGTCCGGTACATGTTATGTAGCTGACCTTCAATCAATTATTTCCCAGTCAAGAAGGGAGTGACCCAGTGAAACCAGAAACTGTCATTGAGTAGCGGGATGGTCCAGGGACCAGGATCCCTTGTCAGTTCTGCTTTTCTCCGGTCCTCCTGCCCCTCCCAAGCCTCTCCTGGAGGAAGGGCTATGCAAATGAGCACCCCTCTCCTATATAGGGGCTTCTCCCAGCCCCCCCCAGCGCCTTTGGTTGCTGGAAGAAAGAACAAGATGAATCTGGTGCTGAGAAAATGCCTTCTCCATGTGGCTGTGATGGGTGCTCTTCTGGCTGTGGGGGCCACAGAAGGTGAGCGTCGGGTGTGTGGACTTGAACAAGTGTGAATTTGGGGTTGCACACCTACTCTGGTTTTTCCCTTCCTCATGGGAGATACCGGCAATATTTCAGGCTTCTCCCACCCATTTGATTTAGCGAGGACATGGGCATCTGAGCTCCCTCCCTATGTGGAGATTTGGGACTGAGCTTGAAAATAATCCCATCTGCTTGGAAGGGCAAAAGGATAGTGGGTCTTTGTGGCCCTAATTCTGAGGCTCCCTGGGCAATGAGCTGGAGAAGGGGCTTCAAAAGGGAAATAAGTGGAAGACTTAGGGAATGACTCAGGCACTTGGGGTAGGGTATTTTAAGTGAGGAGTAAGAGAATGTGGTATTGGACAGAAAAGGTAAGGAGGTACCATCTCCCCTCTTTGGGATGGGGATGGGTGAACACAGCTCAGGCTTTTGTTCTGGGGCTGGAAGAGACAGGCAGAGGGGTCTCAGCTGAGCATCACATGAAAGGGCTCGGGGGGATGGGGGCCTCGTGACAGGAGCAGGGGGGGGGGGTGGGGATGGTGAGAGGGTCTGGAATGTCCCGTGCTGCTCTGAGGAGGGAGGGTTGGGAGTGAAGAAAGAATGGGGTATCTTATGATTCTCTTGCTGTAGTGGTGGGATGCTCAATGAGATGATTCTAGATCCCCACCCCCACCCCCACCCCCAGCAGACTCAGCTAGGTTTCCAGTACCCATTACAAATGGAGTGAAGATAGTTTCTCCTGTGCTAAAGTACAGATATCATGTCCCAGTCTCCTCTTTCTCTCTCTGGATCCATGGTCTCACAGACTTCTAGGAAGTTCTCGTTGATCTGACTTCCCCTCGTTTACGCTGCAGTTTCAAGTCTTTTTCTTTTACTATTTCCTTAGTGTATTCTGGAAACATTCTGTTCGTGCCTGTCCACCTGAGCCTCTTAAAAGATTGTGCTTACTTTTTGGATACTGATTTTTTAAATAAGAAGACATTTTTAGATATTTATGAAATTTTATATGAATTGGGTTTGATAATTTTGTCCAGTGTGAAATGACATTGTGTTTATTCAAGAAAATGCTCATATTTTTTATAGATACGTATTGAAATTGTAGGGTTAAAATAACAAGACGTCTGGGACTTGCTTCTACATACTTTAGCCAACAAACAGACAACAACAACAACAAAGGATAGATAAAGCAAATGTGGCAAAATGTTGGTAGTTGTTGTACCTGGGTGAGGCGTATATGTAGATCCATCTTATCCCTTTTTCTCAGACCTCTCTCTTGGTCAGTTATAATAATTTTGTCTGCTTGGTCCCCACTCCCAACCTCTGCCTGCCTCTGATCCATCCTCTACATTGCTTGCCATAGTGATCCTTCTAAAACCCAGATCTGGTCATATTCAAAAAGCTTCTGAAGGGTGAATTTTATGGTATATGAATTATATCTCAATGAAACAAACACAATCTCCTGCCGTGGCCTTGCCTACAGAATAAAGGCCAGACTCCTTTGCTTGGCACTCAGAGCCTTCACTTGTCTTCTTGGCCTCATCTCTTACAGTGTGCATCAACCACACTGGTAGTTCCTATCATGCCTCATGCTACCATGCCTCCATGGCTCCGCTCGTGCTGGTCCTTCTGCCCAGAATGCTCCATTCCACAGGCCAACTCCTCACTCCAATGGTCTTTCCCAATCCACCAGAGTAGAACTAATCTCTTTAGTCATTTTTTTTGCACTTTGTGCATGTCTGTTATGGCTCATATTAAACAGTGCCTTGAATTATTATAATTTATGGACATGTCTTGAATCCCTTCAGGGCCATGTCTTATTCATTTCTTAAGTCCTTTGTACCTAGCACAGTGCCTGGTACATGGTGGCTATTCAGTAAATTAAAATGTACTTTGAATGTGAGAGTGAGTGGGGTGACATGGAACAGGGCTATCCCCTGACAAGAGATTGAGGGGCGATCGTAGGGCCTTCATGGTACCTTCTTTTTAGGACCCAGAGACCAGGACTGGCTTGGTGTCCCAAGGCAGCTCACAACTAAAGCCTGGAACAGGCACCTGTATCCAGAGTGGACAGAAATCCAGGAGCCTGACTGCTGGAGAGGTGGGAACTTGGCAATTTCGAGGGAGGGCATGGGGTGTGGAGAGGAGCAAGATCTGAGTTGAATGTAGCTTGGAAAGATAGGAAGGGGAAAGGTATAAGGGGAGGAAAAACCGTGGAGTCCCGGCTAACGCAGCTGGTCCTTCCCAGGTGGCCAGGTGTCCTTGAAGGTCAGTAATGATGGGCCTACGCTGGTTGGGGCAAATGCCTCCTTCTCTATTGCCCTGCACTTCCCCAAAAGCCAAAAGGTGCTGCCAGATGGGCAGGTCGTCTGGGCTAACAACACCATCGTCAATGGTGAGTACCTCTCTACTCCAGGCCTTTATGCGAAGGGCTCAGATTTCCTGGTGTCCCTCGTGAGCTCAAGGAGTGCCCCCTTCCGCTCTACTTTTTATTTATTTGTTTGTTCATTTTTTAAATATTTTATTTGTTTGACAGAGAGAGTGAGAGAGGGAACACAAGCAGGGGGAGTGGGAGAGGGAGAAGCCAGACTTCCCGCTGAGCAGGGAGCCCGATGTGGGGCTCGATCCTAGGACCCTGGGATCATGACCTGAGCCAAAGGCAGACGCTTAGGGACTGAGCCACCTTTTTTTTTTTTAGCACCCCTACTTTTTCTTTTAAACAAATTATATACATATTCTATAATATTCATTGCAGAAAAAAATTTTAAAACACAGATAAATCAAAAAAAAAAATACAGTATGCAAAATTGGCGACAGAAGACCCAGTGGACCTAGAGTTTAGACAGACATGGATTTAAATTTGTAAATAATATGTTACCCTGGGCAGGTAACTTAACTGTTCTGTGCTTCCATTCCCTTAACTGTACAATGGGATGACTACCTTGAATGTTGTTGTAAGGATGAAAATGTGATAATATATAAAGAATTTAGGGCGCCTGGGTGGCTCAGTTGGTTAAGCGACTGACTGCCTTCGGCTCAGGTCATGATCCTGGAGTCCCGGGATCGAGTCCCACATCGGGCTCCCTGCTCAGCAGGGAGTCTGCTTCTCCCTCTGACCCTCTTCCCTCTCATGCTCTCTATCTCTCATTCTCTCTCTCTCAAATAAATAAATAAAATCTTTAAAAATATATATATAAAGAATTTAGCATAATGCCTGCCCTAGGCTAAGGTGAGGCTCAATAAGTGTCAGCTGATACTCTTATTGTTTTTATCCCACCAGCTAGAGCAAACCACTCTAAACATGTTGCTATATGATCTTCCAATCTCTTTCCTCTGTCATTAAGTACATATTAATCTTTAATTCCAGTTTCCATCCTTTCCACTATTACCCCAAATGGGTGATAACAAAGGGAATGTCCTGTGTAGCTAAGGAGTGTTCCCACAGCCCCTCTCTGGCAGCCATGGTAGGGGTTTTGGTGTATAGAAAGGAATGCCAGGTTTCGAGGGTGACTGTATCTACCTTTCAGGGAGCCAGGTGTGGGGAGGACAGCCAGTGTATCCCCAGGTACCTGATGATGCCTGCATCTTCCCTGATGGGAGGGCCTGCCCATCTGGCCCTTGGTCTCAGACAAGAAGCTTTGTTTATGTCTGGAAGACCTGGGGTGAGTCATCCACTCTTGGATTTACCTCTTCCTACCTGATCCCCTTTCATTTTGCTCTGTGAGTTTCCTTAATCTTTATTGCCCCCATGTCTCTTTCTTCTTTGATAGCACCCCGCCCCCTCCAACTCTCTCTACTATAGTTGTTTCTGGGGGCCCTTCCCCAATTATTGTCTTATCCCATGGACCCCCTTATCAGGATTCCTTTTCTGACCCCCACAGGACCACCTTCCAAATACTCTCTGAAATAACCATACTCAGTACATTACTGGACCTTCCTTCTCTGGTGCCCTATCTCTAATCCTTCCCCTCAGTTTCCCTTGATCAGTATCACCCCCACCCCTGCTTTTCTTTTCAAAAACCTCAGGCCAATACTGGCAAGTTCTGGGGGGCCCAGTGTCGGGGCTGAGCATTGTGACAGGCAACGCAATGCTGGGCACACATACCATGGAAGTGACTGTCTACCACCGCCGGGAGTCCCAGAGCTACGTGCCCCTTGCTCACTCCTGCTCAGCCTTCACCATTACTGGTAAGGATTTAGGAAGGGGCAAAGCCAGTCACAGGGTGCAGGGCGGTAGAAGATGGGGAGGCTTGGTCTGACTGGAAAGGGGAAAGGGGAAAATGGAATGGGGAAAGGGGAAATGGTGTGTCACCTTAAAGGGGCAGAGCCAGGAAGACATGGGCAGAAGGATGTGGGGCTTGGAGCCAGTGAAGGGCCAGTCAGCTTGAGTTGGAGGGTGTGGCTGTGAAAAAAGCTGTGGCCCAGGTCTGGTTCTCACCTTTTCTGGCTCCAATCCCAGACCAGGTGCCCTTCTCTGTGAGTGTGTCCCAGCTGCAGGACTTGGATGGAGGGAACAAGCACTTCCTGAGAAATCATCCTCTGACCTTTGCCCTCCGGCTCCATGACCCCAGTGGCTATTTGTCTGGGGCTGATCTCTCCTACACCTGGGACTTTGGAGACCATACTGGAACCCTGATCTCTCGGGCACTTGTGGTCACTCACACTTACCTAGAGTCTGGCCCAATCACTGCCCAGGTGGTGCTGCAGGCTGCCATTCCTCTCACTTCCTGTGGCTCCTCCCCAGTTCCAGTCACCACAGATGGGCATGTGCCAACTGCAGAGGCCCCTGGCACCACAGCTGGACAAGAGCCTACTGCAGAAGTCGTAAGTACGACACGTGGTCAGGTGCCAACTGCAGAGCCCGCTGGAACCACAGCTGTGCAGATGCCAACCACGGAGGTCACTACGCTTGTACAGGTGCCAACTACAGAGGGCATAGGTACTACAACTGAGCAGGTGCCAACCTCAGAGGTCATAGGTACCACACTTGCAGAGACCATAGGTACAACACCTGAAGGGTCAACCACAGAGCCCTCTGGAACCACAGTTGCACAGGTAACAACTGAAGAGTCAGTGGAGCCCACAACTGGAAAGGTACCCACACCTGAGCCTGAGGGTCCAGATGCCAACCCATTCATGCCTCCAGAAGGTATTACAGGTAAGAGGCCAGTGTGAATGAGGTTCATTGAGGTGGGGACTTTGTCACTACTCTGAAGAGCTAAAAGCCTTACCTAAGCCCCAGTTGTTACCCAATCCTTTGCTTAGCGATGGAGTCCCGTCAGAGCTCCCACTAGTTTTAAGCCCTCAAGTCCCTCTTAATAACATGGAATAGATCTGGAGTTCAGGAAACCAGGGTCTTTCCCTAGGCCATGGAGTGAGAGCTTGTTGCTTCTCTGTCTCTGAGGAGAGCTATTCCTTAAGGAGAAGGCCAGGGAACAGAACGTGGTCATTTACATATTTGTATCTCATTTTCTGTGCAAGTATAAATGCATAATATTCTGTCTCAGATTCTGGCACCATTTCCCACCCCTGGATTCCTATCCCAAAGCAGGTCAACCTGAAATTGTGGTAGGAACACTGAAAAGGTAGGCATGACATGGTGGTACAGGGATGAGTTAACTTGTGTCGTGTCTAGCCCAGGACCCAGCATGGTGTGGGGGGTGAGAAACATTTGGGATTTCTTAAAACTCCAACTCTACTCCTAACTGTGTGACTCTGGGGTGCTCATTCTTCCTTCTGGGCTCTAGTTTCCTTATCTATAAAATGAGGTTTTCCGGGTCTTGTCTGATTCCAAGCTTGGATCCACCAGGTCTGGCTCTACCTGGAAAAATGCCTGTGTGGTCTCTACTTCCAGTGAGTCATTTGTCTCTTGACAGCCTCTTCGATCCTCTCCTGCCAGGTTCCCAGAGCCCCCTGCTGGATGGCGCAGCTACCTTAATCCTGGCAAAGCGACAAACCCCCCTGGATTGTGTTCTGTATCGATATGGCTCCTTTTCTCTCACCCTGGACATTGTCCGTGAGTCTTGACTGCTTTGTGGGCTGGTGGAGGGAGGTGTGTCCTGCCTAAGGCTGGCCAGTGGAAGCATACCTTGGAAGGAGTTACTCACCGGGACAAGAACACCCAAATCCCAGGGTTTTTATTTTGAAGGCATGGATGGGATTGGGGAAGCAGCCCTAGGGTTTTCCTCTCTGTGGGCCTTTGGAGAGGCCTGGTAGAGGCATCCCAGATGTAAACTCTTGCAACTCTGCAGGGGGTATTGAGAGTGCTGAGATCCTGCAAGCTGTGCCATCCAGCGAAGGGGATGCATTCGAGCTGACAGTGTCTTGCCAAGGAGGGTGAGTGTCCCACTGGTTTCCTGAGAACTCTTCGGTTGACTGTTGCATTGCGCTCTGGTGTCTAGTGTTCCTTCCCAGTTGCCCTGACCTAAGCTGACACCTCTTGCAGGCTGCCCAAGGAAGCCTGCATAGACATTTCATCACCAGGGTGCCAGCCCCCTGCCCAGCGGCTATGTCAGCCTGTGCCACCCAGCCCAGCCTGCCAGCTGGTTTTGCACCAAGTCCTGAAGGGTGGCTCAGGGACCTACTGCCTCAATGTGTCTTTGGCTGATGCCAACAGTCTGGCAATGGTCAGCACCCAGCTTGTAATGCCTGGTAGGTACTTGGACAAGAGTTACGATGAAGGGGGTGGGGGGAATAGGCAGAGGCTATCTGGCAGGGAGCAGACACTAACCGAAGCTGTGCCTGGGTTTCTGCTCACAGGTCAAGAAGCAGGCCTTGGACAGGCTCCCCTGTTTGTGGGCCTCTTGCTGGTGTTGATGGCTGTGGTGCTTGTATCACTGATATATAGGTGAGAGCCCCACCACCTAGTTCACACCCCCGTATCCCTTATGACCACTACTCGTTCTTCCTCAAGAGGAGAAGGAACCACCACTTCTTTTGAAGAAGCATGGTATCCAGGAAAGAACCCAGACTTGGAAGTTAAACAGACTTGGGCTGCAGTCTTGCTGGGGGAACCTTGGGAAAGTAGCTTAACATCCCTGAGCCTCTGACAAGTAGGAAAACTAGTATCTGCCCTATGGGCACCCACTTCTGAAGCAGGAGTACAATAAATGATGATACTGATGACTGTTGTTTATAATAATATCAAGAGTGGAGGAAATTGGGTGACCTGAGTCCTCTACCTGTGAGAAGGGCAGATGCTCTGGCCTGGAGTGCCAAGGTCCTCAAAGCAGGGAAGCTTGTAGGGTAAGAGGGAAATGGACAGAGGTTACCATAAAAACAAGACAAGATGAATCCTGTTGGTGAGAAGGGGAGGGAGCTAGGATCACGGTCAAGTAAACCTAGGGCCTCTTTTTTTGGAGAAGCACAGATAGGCTTCCCTTGTCCATTGCTAATCAGTTTCTCCCTTCTCCCAATTTCAGGCGAAGACTTCTGAAGCAGGGCTCAGCCCTCCCCCTTCCCCAGCTGCCACGTGGTAGCACCCACTGGCTGCGTCTGCCCCGGGTCTTCCGCTCTTGCCCCATTGGTGAGAACAGGCCCCTCCTCAGTGGGCAGCAGCAGGTCTGAGTAATCTCATGTGATGCTGTGATTTGCCCAGCGTGGACAGCAATGCTTATCTTTCCTCCAGTCTTCCCTTGGAGACTACCATTACCTGAAATAAATACTCAGAACCTGGTGCTGTTTTTTTTTTTTTTTTCCTTGCTGTTGGGAGCATCTATGTCATTTAGGGAGGGGAGGTATATGGGAAGGAGGTGTACCATTTACTTAAAAGATATCCCAGTGGGGGGAAAAAAGTCATTTTATTCAGATGAGGCACTTTCAATGTGTGTGTGTGTGTGTGTGTGTGTGTGTGCACGCACACACGCACGTGTGCATGGGAAATAGTAGAGGTGGTGCAGGATAATAAATACTGTGAGGGTAGAGGAACACTCCCCTGAGCTGGCAGGAGAGTGTGGCAGCAATGTACAGAGCCTAGGAGTAGAGTCCAGGGATGAAGAGGTGGGTTCAAGGCTGGCTTGGAGGCTGAGGTGTCCCCCTCAGCATAAGAAGCCAAAGAAATTGGAGGAACGAGGGGGTGGGCCCACAAGCATGGGCATCTGGTTCTTGTGGGTGATCTTGATCTGGAAGGGAAGGGGGCATGTTCAGAGGCAGGACCTCATTCCCTTTGGACTGGAGCTGTAGAGATTTGAGGGAAAATCTGTGGGGTGAGGGGGAGTTGCTGGGGTCCTAGAGAAGCCATGGCAGGAAGCCCAGGGGCTAAGAAATCATGATTTGGGAGGAATGGTGCACAGGGGAACTTGAGACATTGGGATGGAGTAAGGAAGCTGTAGAAGGGAGGTTTAGGATTCACAAAGCCTGAGGGTGCCATTTTTGGGCAGGCATAGGCAATACTCACTGTACAGGGTGTCTGCATCCAGGGTTCTCCATCAATTTGCATGGGGAGGGTTTTTGTGGTGCTGTGGGAGGCCAAGGCAGATTGGTGGAGATTTCTTTACCAACTGAATACCAAAACTCTGTTTCTTAGCTTGGTTTAGAGACCCTTTGTTACTGAGGAAGATCTCCTAGTACAGCTCCTCCCTACCATCCCCATGACCCTTCTGCTCTCCCGGCCCTACTCCTTCCCTCAGAGCCCCTGGCCAGAGTTTTCCTTACTGGAAGGTGATTTCAGAGCACTTGGCTAGCCGATGTCCAGCGTTCTTGAGCTTGGTATAAATCTGGCCCATCTCAATTGCACCCTCCAGCCCTACTACTTCTAGCCGCTTGTCGCTTAGGTCTGTGGGTGGGAAGTAAGGAGATAGGTTTTGCAGGAGCAGGGTGCCTCCAAAGGGAACCACACCTTCCCCTTGGTCCTGCCCACTCAGTTCCCAAGGCTGCTCACCTGGTACACAGGTTTTCAGGATATCCGGGTCAGTGATGACTTTAGCTGTAGCGCCTAAGGCCTGGTTGATCCCATGGGTATCTCCATGAGGTCTCTTGGTATCACCCCAGAGGTTGGAACCACCATGCATGCTAGGGATGTTCAGCACTGCGATGCCTTCTAGTGACAGGTTGCTCAGATCCAGTGGTTTCCCACAGATCTGAGAAGAGGAGAGCACAAATCCTTACCTCCTGTCATAATCATGGATGCGACCCCTCCCTCCACCAGATGACAAACTGGGAAGGCCAGGAGTTGGGGATTTGCAAAGGATGGCAGGAAATAGGGACCAGTTGTATTGAGAATTAGGGAAATTAGGAAGGGAGAGCTGGGAGGTCAAAGTATAGGTTCAAGAATAGGGGAAGTTCCTATTCTTGAGGGCACCTGTGGAGGGAGAGACTAAGATATAAGAAAGTGAGAAGCATGTAGGGTTGGGTCTCATCACACCCACCTCAACTGTCAAAGACTCCTCCAGCTTTTTGCATGTTGAGAAGATGGATTCAGACGTAGCGAATTCGAAGTACCATAGCTTGTTCTTCATTCTGTGTCAGCCCCAACATAAGGCCCAAGAGGGAGGGGACAAGTTACACAGTGCTGGCAGAGGAGGGCTAAGTGACAGGGAAGGACATCAACCTCCTGACTTCGGTCCTTTAGGGAAGAGGATGGCTTTGGTTGAGGGGCTTCTCAGAGGTGCCACTGTCCATCTAAGTGCTCTGAGTCAAACTTGGCCACAACCTGGTCCCTGCCACTGTGTATGTCCCCCCACACCCCCCTCTCCCTCACCTGCTGTTGAACTTCTCAGGATATTTCTCTCGCATGATGTGGAATCGGTGAGCAATAGAGGCATCCTGGGGAGTTCAGGGCATGTAGGATCAGAGGCCTGCCTCCTCTCACGGCACAGAATACTCTCTTTAATTCCCTCATTCGGCAGCAGTATGTCCCATGTTCTTTTCTTGCAACTCACACCACTGTACCCCACCCGCCATTTCCCTGTGTCACAGCTCCCTTAACCTCTACCTCCTCTTTCTAACCAGCTCTAGCTTCTTGCTGCTTAACCCATACTTCCTCCCTAGCCCCCATACCCCACTTCACTGACCACACCAATGGAGAAGTAGTTATTGATGATTTGAAAGGGGACTGGGTCACTCTTTTCTTCAGTTTGTTGAGGTATCACCTCCACGGACCATCGATCCATATGTACCACCTTACTCATCTCTAAATCCTTGAGGATCTTCCCCAAATTCTGTCCCTCATATCCTAAGGATGGGGGAGAAGACAGGTTAGAACTGAGCCATGGGTCTCAGAGGGCCCTCTTCTCAGCTCCCAGCCCCACAAATTCCCAGAGATCCTCTGCCCTGCTTCTGCAGACCCTCCTAGCCCTAGCCAGTGAAATAGGAGGGAGCGGGATGCCTCAGTGGCTCAGTTGGTTAAGCGTCTGCCTTCGGCTCAGGTCATGATCCCAGGGTCTTGGGATCCAGCCCCACATGAGGCTTCCTGCTCAGTGGGGAGGAGCTTGCTTCTCCCTCTGCCTGCGCTCCCCCTGCTTGCTGTTTCTCTCTCTCTTTCTGACAAATAAATACAATCTTAAAAAAAAGAAATACAGGGCAGTGTGCTTGGTCCTAGCTCCCATGGACCAATCTTTCTCTCTTTAAATGTAAGCTCTATGTCCAACGTGGGGCTCAAACTCACGAGCCTGAGACCAAGAGTCGCATGCTCTACTGACTGAGCCAGCCAGGTGCCCCTTCCATGGAACAATCATTTTTTTAAAAGATTTTATTTATTTATTTGACAGATAGAGAGACAGGGAGAGAAGGAACACAAGCAAGGGGAGTGGGAGAGGGAGAAGCAGGCTTCCCTCCAAGCAAGGAGCCTGATGCGGGGCTCGATCCCAGGACCCTGGGATCATGACCTGAGCAGAAGGCAGACAATTAAAGACTGAACCACCCAGGCACCCCAGAAGTCACTTCTTATACCAAAATAAATTCAAGATGGGTCAAAGAATTTAAATGTAAAAAAATGAAACAGAATTTGTACTAGCAGAAAACATGAGTGCATATTTTTGAAATCTTTTTTTTAAAGATTTTATTTATTTATTTGAGAGAGAGAGAATGAGAGATAGAGAGCACGAGAGGGAAGAGGGTCAGAGGGAGAAGCAGACTCCCTGCTGAGCAGGGAGCCCGATGCGGGACTCGATCCTGGGACTCCAGGATCATGACCTGAGCTGAAGGCAGTCGCTTAACCAACTGAGCCACCCAGGTGACCTATTTTTGAAATCTTTGAGTGGAAAAGGCTGTTCTAGAGCATAATACAAAACTGGGAGCCAAAAAAGGAGAAGACTGATAAATAAAATTTTTTTAAAGATTTTATTTATTTATTCGTCAGAGGGAGAGAGAGAGAGAGAGAGAGAGCGCACAAGCAGGGAGAGCAGCAAAGGGAGAAGAAGGCTCCCCACTGAGCAAGGAGCCTCATGTAGGACTCGATCCCAGGATCCCATGATCCCAGGGGGGATCATGACCTGAGTCGAAGGCAGACACTTAACTGACTGAGCCACCCAGGTGTCCCTGGTAAGTACAATTATATTAAAACTTAAAACTTCCTGGGGCGCCTGGGTGCCTCAGTCGGCTGAGTGTCCGACTCTTGGTTTTGGCTAGGGTCATGATCTCAGGGTTGTGGGGTCAAGCCCCACATCAGGCTCCATGCTCAGTGGGGAGTCTGTTTAGGATTCTCTTTCCCTCTTCCTCTGCCCCTCCCCCCTGTGCTCTCTCGCGCTCACTCTCTCAAAGAAAGAAAGAAATCTAAAATTTAAAACTTCTTTGGTTAAATAAACACACACCTAAAAAAATACAAACTGGGAAAAAATATCTGCAGCACATATAATAGACTAACTTCACCAACACTCGAAAAATGCTTATAAATCACTAAATCCAGGGGCACCTGGGTGGCTCAGTCGTTAAGCGTCTGCCTTCAGCTCAGGTCATGATCCCAGGGTCCTGGGATCGAGCCCCGCTTCGGGCTCCCTGATCGCTGGGAAGCCTGCTTTTCCCTCTCCCACTCCCCCTGCTTGTGTTCCTGCTCTCGCTGTCTCTCTCTCTGGCAAATAAATAAAATCTTTAAAAAAATAAAAATAAAAAAATAAATCACTGGGGCGCCTGGGTGGCTCATTCGTTAAGCGTCTGACTTCGTCTCGGGTCATGATCCCAGGGTCCTAGGATTGAACCCCGCATCGGGCTCCCTGCTTGGTGGGCAGCCTGCTTCTCCCTTTCCCACTCCCCCTGCTTGTATCCCCTCTCTCGCTGTGTCTCTATCAAATAAATAAATAAAATCTTGGGTGCCTGGGTGGCTCAGTCGGTTAAGCGACTGCCTTCGGCTCAGGTCATGATCCCAGGGTCCTGAGATCGAGTCCCGCATCGGGCTCCCTGCTCAGCGGGGAGTCTGCTTCTCCCTCTGACCCTCCCTCCTCTCGTGCTCTCTATCTCTCATTCTCTCTCTCTCAAATAAATAAATAAAATCTTTTAAAAAAAATAAATAAAATCTTTAAAAATAAATAAATAAATCACTAAATCTAAAAAGTCAATAGAAAAGGGGCAAATAACACAAATAAACCAATCACAGAAGAAGAAATACAAATGACCAATATGCAGATTAAAGATGTTCAGTATTGGAGCACCTGGGTGGCTCAGTCTGTTAAGGGTCTGCCTTCTGCTCAGGGTCCTGGGATGGAGCCCCATGTCAGGCTCCCTGCTCAGTGGGGAGTCTGCTTCTCCCTCTCCCTCTGCCCCTCCCCCTGCTTGTGGTCTCTCTCTCTCTCTCTCTCAAATGAATAAATAAAATCTTTAAAAAAAAGACGCTCAATATTACTAACAATTAAAACAATTGTAGGGCGCCTGGGTGGCTCAGTTGGTTAAGCGACTGCCTTCGGCTCAGGTCATGATCCCGGAGTCCTGGGATCAAGTCCCACATCGGGCTCCCGGCTCGGCGGGGAGCCTGCTTCTCCCTCTGACCTTCTCCCCTCTCATGCTGTTTCTCTCTCTCTCTCCTTCTCTCTCAAATAAATAAATAAAATCTTTAAAAAAAAACAATTGTAAATTAAAACAATTGGTTGGCTTTTTGTTGCCTATTGTATTGACAAAGTATAAAGAGATTGACAAAACCAAGTGTTAATGAGATTATGAGTAAACCAACACTCTCATGTGCTGTTAGTTGGAGCATAAGTTGATATTCCATTTTGGAAGGCAATTTGGCAATTTTTATCACAATGTTATCAAATTTTATCAAAACAAGTACTTTGATGCAGCAATTCCACTTTTGGAAATTTCTCCTACAGAAATGGACATACAGGGGCGCCTGGGTGAGCAGTGATTAAGCATCTGCCTTCGGCTCAGGTCATGATCCCAGGGTCCTGGGATCAAGCCCCGCATTGGGCTCCCTGCTTGGCAGGAAGCCTGCTTCTCCCTCTCCCACTCCCCCTGCTTGTATTCCCTCTCTTGCTGTGTCCCTCTCTGTCAAATAAACAAATAAAATCTTAAAAAAATGGATAAAAATGTAAACAGAGATGTGTATACAAGGATGTTTGCTGAGGTACTCTCTAAAACAGCAAAAAATTGGAAACAATCTAAATGCCCTTCAGCAGGGGAAGGCAAATTAATTATTTAAAAATAAATTATGGCAAATCCATGCCAAGAAATAATGTATAACCACTGAATATAGAATGTAATCTATATGTACGAACATGGAAAGTTCTCCAAGACATATTATTCGATGAAAAAAGAAGTCCCAGAACAATCTCTGTAGTATGTTCCCATTTATGTTTGTTTAAAAGTTGTGTGTGTGTGTACATATAAAAACAGGAAAATGAATGCAAATAGGACACAGTGGTTATCTCTGGGGAGGCACGTAGAGGGAGGAGACCTGTATGTGAACACTTACACATTTTACTTTGTAAAGTCTTTTACAGTGAACATGTACTGGGGGTGGGAGGATGGGTTAGCCCGGCGATGGGTATTAAGGAGGGCACGTACTGCATGGAGCACTGGGTGTTATATGAAAACAATGGATCGTGGATCACCACATCAAAAACTAATGATGTATTGTATGGTGACTAACATAATATAATAAAATTAAATTAAAAAAAGAAAATGTACTGATATATTATTTGTGTAACTTTTATTTTTTATTTGTATAACTTTTAAAAAGAAAATAACTAGCCAAATGTAAAATGTTTGTACTCTTGAGCCAGCAATTCTAGAAATATCTCCTAGAGAAATTCTCACATCTGTGTGAAGGGATAGATGTGCAAGGTGTTCACTGCAGCATGGTTGGTAATAAAAAACTGACCACTACCCAAATGTCTATCAATAGGGGACTGGCTAAATAAATTATGACATATTCACACAATGGAATGCTATTCAGTAGTAAAAAGAGTGAGGTAAATCTGACTATACTGAAATATAATGATAACCACGAGGAACTGTTTAACTTTAAAAAAAGAAGAAAAACATCAGTAGAATGATCTCATTGTTTAAGTACATATTAGTATGTGTCTAGAAAGAAAAACATGGAGGAATAGATTCCAAAACTTTAGGGAGTAGATTACAGGGAACTTTTTTGGCATGTGTATCGGAAATGTTTGAATTATTTTTTTTTAAGATTTTATTTATTTATTTGACAGAGAGACACAGCGAGAGAAGGAACACAAGCAGGGGGAGTGGGAGAGGGAGAAGCAGGCTTCCCAATGAGCAGGGAGCCCAATGCAGGGCTTGATCCCAGGACCCTGGGATCTTGACCTGGCCCGAAGGCAGACATTTAACCAACTGAGCCACCCAGGAGCCCCTGAATTATTTTTTACCACAAGAATGTATTATTTTTGTAATTGGGGAAAAGAAGATAAAAAAAAAAGTAAGTCTCCACTTCCTCACATTCCACTGATGGTTCAACCCACTGTAACTTGCCTTTCACCATGCCACCCTGCTGAAACTCTTCTGGCAAAGATTGCCAATAATTCCTGCCAAAACCAACAGTATATCTTTAGTTCTCATTTTAACTCAGGAAACTCCTCATTTGGCCTCTAAAACACCGTTCTCTAAACTACAGAGGATCCTCTCTGATTGTTCCTTCTTAGCAACTGTGGTAGGCAGAATAGTGGCCCCTTAAAGATGTCTGCAGTCTTTTTATTTTTATTTATTTATTTATTTATTTATTTTAGGATTTATTTAGTTCAGAGAGAGAGAGAGAGAGAGCGAGCGAGCACACATGAGCCTTTGGGAGCAAGTGGGGGAAGGGGCAGAGGGAGAGGGGAAGCAGACTCTCCGCTGAGCTAGGAACCCAGCCTGAGATCTTCCCACCTGGACATCATGACCTGAGCCGAAACCAAGAGTCAGACACTTAATCAGCTGAGCCACCCAGGCGCCCCCATGTTCTTTTTTTAAAAAAGATTTTATTTTTAAGTAATTGCTATACTCAATGTGAGGCTCGAAACTACAACCCCCAAGAGTTGCATGCTCTACTGACTGAGCCAGCCAGGCACCCCAAGATGTCCACATTTTTATCTCCAGAGTCTGTGAATATGTTGCCTTACATGGCAAAAGAGACTTTGCTAATGTGATTAAGGATTTTTTTTTTTTTTAAGTAAGCCTACACCCAACAGGGGGCTTGAACTCATGACCTGGAGATCAAGAGTTGCGTTCTTTTTTTTTTTTTTTTAAGATTTTATTTATTTTGGGGCGCCTCAGTGGCTCAGTCATTAAGTGTCTACCTTCGGCTCAGGTCATGATCTCAGGGTCCTGGAATCGAGCTCCGAGTCGGGCGCTCTGCTCGGCAGGAAGCCTGCTTCTCCCTCTCCCACTCCCCCTGCTTGTGTTCCCTCTCTCGCTGTGTCTCTCTCTGTCAAATAAATAAAAGATTTTCTTTACTTGTCAGAGAGAGAGAGAGCACAAGCAGGCAGGGTACCAGGCAGAGGGAGATGCGGGCTCCCCGCTGAGCAGGGAGCCCGATTCGGGACTGGATCTCAGGACCCTGGGATCATAACCTGAGCAGAAGGCAGACACCTAACTGACTGAACCACCCAGGTGTCCCAAGAGTCGCATTCTCTACTGACTGAGCCAGCCAGTTGCCCCTAAATTAAGGATTTTTAAATGGGGAGATTATCCTGGATTATCTGGGCAGGCCCAAAATAATCACAGGGGTCCTTATTTATAAGTGAAAGAGGAAGGTAAAAAATAAGAGTCATGGAAGGTGATGTGACAATGGAAACAGAGGTAGGAGTGATAACATTGAGCGTTGGAAGCGGAGCCATGAGCCCAGGAATGCAGGCAGCTTCTAGAAACTGGAGAAGGCAAGGCAAAGAATTCTCCCCTTGAGGCTCTAGAAAAAAACACAGCCCTGCTAACACCTTGATTCTAGCGCAGTGGGACCTATTTTGGACTTCAGATCTCCAGAACTGTAAGACAATAAATTTGTGTTGTTTAAAGCCACTGTTTATGGTGATTACTTATAGTAATAACAGTACATGAACACAGGCTTCTTTAATACTGGATTTTCCTCTGCTCAACTGTCAAATAGGGTGTTTTAGTAGGATACCGCATCCTTGTCCATCTTCTCTTCTTACCTCTTTCCCTGGGTAACCCATCTACTCTCAAGATGTCAATTATCTCCCTGGAGCAGATGACTCTCAAACGTGTATCTTCCTAGTACTGTTTGTAACTACTCACCATACATTTCCATCTGGGTGCTTCACTGACACCTCAACTTAACATGTCCAAAGCGGAATTGATCTTCCTTAAACCGGTCCTCCTCCCATATGCTCTATCTTAAACGGTATCCCACATGCTCAGTCCACAAACCAGAAAATGTCCTATACTTGTCCTCTCCTCCTCCACAACCTACCGGTTACCGCGTATTGTGGTTTCTACCTCATGAACTGCACTGCTGTTGCTCTGTTTGGTGTCAGTGTCTTTTGACCGGACTACTGCCATACAGGTAATTTCCTATCCTGTCTCCTTCCTCCAATCCATCCTCCACAGAGATCCCATTGTGGTACTCCTCTCATCTCTTCTTCTTCTTCAAATCTTACGATTTTTTTCAGTATCAACACAAATTTTCAAACACAAATTTAGTGTTGTATTTATATGATTATTTCATGATTCAGGTTGAATTGGCAGAAACTGCTATGAGAGTCTCATTTGCAGAACACAGAGTGAATACATAATTTCAAAGTGCCTAATATTTTAAGTAAACACGAAGTTCGATGTTGAAGATTTAAAAGCTGGCCGGGGCACCTGGGTGGCTCAGTCCATTAAACGTCTGACTCTTGATTTCGACTCAGGTCATGATCTCAGGGTCATGGGATCCGAGATCGAGCCTGGAGATGGGCTCCGGGCTCCTGCTCAGCAGGGAGTCTGCTTCTTTCCCTCTCCCTCTGTCCTTCCCCCTGCTTGGTCTCCCCTGCTCTCTCTCTCAACTAAATAAATCTAAAAAAAAAAAAATTGGTCCTATGTTTATATACAAGATTTATTTTTTTAAAAAGATTTCATTTACTTCTTTGAGAAAGAGAATGCGTGAGAGAGCACGAGCAGGGGGAAGGGGCAGAGGGAGAAGGAGAAGCAGACTCCCCGCTGAGCAGGGAGCCTGAAGCGGGGCTGGATCCCAAGACCCTGGGATCATGACCTGAGCCGAAGGCAGATGCTTAACCAACTGAGCCACCTAGGTGCCCCTATATACAAGATTTAGATTATAATATATACCCAGAGATATTTCTACATTCTGGAATAATATTTTATTTACACAACAATTTTTATTACATATATAGAGAACATAATTTATATATATATAAGTATATATAAATAGGCATATATATATATATATACACACACACCTATTTTTTCTTTGAGTTACATTTTTCATGAGTTCAAGAGTTCCCTATGGTTTAGGGTTTGCACAATCAAATGCCTCAGTGGCTAGAAAGGTGAAGTGAATGAGTGAATAGCAGGGATCTGAGAAGATTGTGGTGAACTGAAGAATATATGACTCACTTCTTAGAAATAAGAGAGGTTTAAAAAATTTAAAACACTGCAAGGCGAACAATGCAAGACAATACAAATCATTTCTGTGGGCTGTCTGCTTTCAGTCTCTGGCAGGATAAAGTAAAAAAACTCCTCAGCACAGCATTCAGGACCCTCCCTAATCTGGACCCGGTTCAACTCAGTCCTTCCTCTCCCCATTCCCCACCTTGCACTGCATGACTCACACTCCCTAATGCATGCACTACTATGCTGTTTGGCCTTATACAACTTCTACCTAGAATGCCTTTCACTCTCCTTCCATAACCTCTGCAAGATCTCAGAGCTGGACTCTGAGTCCAACAGCCTCAAATAAAGACACTTCAAATTCAACCTGCCCCACCCTGACCTCTTTATCTACCAATACCATCCCCTGAACTCTTTCTGTTTGAAAGGAGACTAGAAAGAGTCTAGAAATCAGAGTATAGTTAAGAGACTGTTGTGACTGACTTGGGAAGAAATGATTATAAATGAATGAATGACCCCCGATTAACTGGCTGAGTGGTTGAATGAATCATGGCCAAGCTCCCTGCTAGCTCCATCACTGAACATCTGGTTTAGCTCTTATACAACCTTTCTCATTCCCACGTTGTCCTCCGTATTCCTTGATTCTCTGAGCCCGAAGAATTGGTTGGGAGAAACAGAAGGATATTTTTTTAAAGATTTTATTTATTTATTTGAGAGAGAGAGAGAGAGCACATGAGAGAGGGGAGGGTCAGAGGGAGAAGTAGACTCCCCACCAAGCAGGGAACCTGATGTGGGACTCAATCCCGGGACTCCAGGATCATGACCTGAGCCGAAGGCAGTCGCTTAACCAACTGAGCCACCCAGGCGCCCAAAAGAAGGATATTTTTTGGTATGTAGGGAAGAGGACTGTCACCCTGACCCTTCTAGGTTCAGACTGTGGTCTTCGCTTCATCCCAAGCTTTCTTCCTTGGGGACAATCCACTTTGGTAACCACCTATCTGTGCCTCTCTTCTTCTCCAACCGTCTTTCTATAACAATGTCTAGACACCTGCTCTATGTGCCTTTCCCTTCCTACCCAACTCCCCGTCTCCCAGGAAAACAATTTCTAACCACTTACCTCCTCCCCATCTTAGGCACCGAGCCAGATCATTTCCAGTGCCCAGGGGCAACACAGCAACAGGAGGTACAACAGGCAAGTTGGCTTTGTCTAGGGAAGCAGGTCAGGGGATGGATGGAGGGAGTTAGCTCTAGAAGGCCAATGCCCCAGTGCCCTTCCCAGAGCCTCTCCCTATACTGACCTATGGTCTCCAGAATCCAGCCTACTGTGCCATCTCCACCACACACCAAAATCCGACAACCAGGAACATCCCTGAAGAATCTGAGCCTGAGATTGAAGGGAAGAGAGATGAGGGAGGACCATAGGATTGAGTCTAACAACTCCTGGACAGGCAGATTACTTCTTATCTCTCATTCCATATGACCCCCCTCCCCTTTGTCAAAAGACTTGTTTCTGTTAAGGTCAGAGAAAAAATACAATGGGGAAAGTTATAGCCACTCCTCAGTGGTTAGGGAGAAACTGGTATCTTTATGTTTTGAGAGCAGAACAAAGATGAACCAGAGAACTCAGGGGCATGGGGATACCCAGCAACATTACTAAAAGCAGCATTCTGAATTCTGCTTTCTTGGGGTCCCCTAGCCCTGTCCTCCCAACATGTATTCTTTTCTGCTCTCCCCCAACATACACAGGCAGACACATACAAACACTGTGATACAATCCCCAACCTATACTCACCCTGCCTCAGGACCATCCTTTAGGAGGTTGAATACCTGTCGAGGATTTAGTAGATACTGGAATTTCCAAAGCACCCTGTATGAGGGAGAAAGGAAAGTTTATGGTAGGGGATGGACAGTCTATACTCCATCCTCTTGCTGTCCTCCTCAAGGTATGTCCCCTCCATACACACAGATTCCCCAACCTCTATCGGTCCTCCTTCTCCATCTTAGAAGACCCAGTATATCTCTTCTCACCTCTCCCCCTGCTTCCCGCCACTCTTAGGGTTGACAAAGACCAGAAGTGGGTGGGTGTTAGAAACAGGGTCAATCTGCATTTGGGGAAAAAACAAGAATAAGGAAAACAGGATTTTGCCAGGTAAGATGGGCCCTGGAAACAGTGACAGAAGGCTGGCCCGCCCCCAAAGATGCTTTCCCCTTCCCCCCCCCGACCACAGTGGGGCTTCTGGAGAACAAGCACCATTCCCCATGTTTCCCACTTCATTCCCTCCTATGAGGGCTCCAGCCAAGAAAAACCCACCCCCTTCATGTACCCGCAGAGCCTCAAAGGTGCTCAGATTTAAGTCATCCATGGTCTTCTGGCTTGTTTTGCTAACTTTACGCTCCTGTCCAGAGGCCTAGAAAGGGAGGGAAGCAAAGGGAAGGAAAACTGGATTGTATATGAATCCCTAAGCAGATAACGGTCTGACCTGAATCCTAAAAGTATAGGTTCTCTGCTATAAAGGGCATGGCGTGTGTGTGTGTGTGTGTGTGTGTGTGTGTGTGTGTGTGTGTGTTTACATCAGGGGAAGCACTCCTCCTGTCCCCTCTTAGCCACTGCCCAAGGGTCTTACCAGGACACTGGGATAGATGGAAGATGGAGGCAGGATGTGATCCCGGAGCAGCCCACAGTCACACTCATGACCCATGGCTTGCAGGCAGTCATCATGAATCTGAAAGACAAGGTGGGCATACAGACATCATGGAGGGAACCCGTCACCTCTCAACTCTGAGGGTCTAGTACTGGAAAGAGAGCCCTTGGGAGCAAGGGCAACTGTGGCTATGAGGGAGATGTAGTCAGGGAGACCCATGCAGAGGGCAGTTTAGGGAGGAGTCCCAAGGCAGAGGCTGGAGAGCTCCCCAAACTGACCTCTAGGTGGCACCACACACAATGCAGTCCGACTAGACTGTGGTAAATGCGGATCTTCTTCTGACAGCGGTCGCATCGGCCAGACTCACAGCCTCCTCTCACCCACACATGTGATTGGATCTTGGGGAGAAAGGCAATCCCTAGTCTGAGAGGGTTGGAGCAGGGATGAGGGGAAGGGCTGAGGGCAGCAACGGGCCAAGGGCCAGGATGCGGGTGGTATTGGGGTGGGCATGCAGTCACTCACACCAATGTCCTTCCGAGACTTGGCATAGGTGCTGACTTCACAAGGCAAGGCCTTCATGGCACACTGGTCATGAACGACGTACTTACAGACTGGGCGAGAAGGAAGAGGGTCAGAGCCTTAGTTACAGTCCCTCCCCCATCTCCTCCTTACCTGGGTGTAAGGCGGGATCATTCAGTTATAATTATGAGAGTGTGGTAGAGAATTAAAGTTTGAGGTGGGGGCTCAACTCCAAGACCTGTGCCTTTTGCTCGCTCTTCCCCGTGAAAGAGCAATTGCTACCACATGCCTACCCCCACTCCTTCTAAATGCCAGGAACTCAGCTGGAAGATGCAAAGGCCTAGATTTAACAATAGCAATGACAATAATAGCAGCTAATTTTTATTTTTTATTGCAGACTTAATAATATATACATGCACCATGTGAAGTACTTTTCTTGCATCCACTTATTTAATGCTCACAGTTACTTCATTTTCAGTCGAGGAAACCTCATTTTAAATTGAGGCTTAAAGAAGTTATGTGGCCATGTGGTACACCTGAAACTAATGTAACATTATGCGTCAACTCTACTTCAAGAAAGAAAGGAAGAGAAAGCTCTGTGGCTTTCCCACCTAACTAGCCAGTGGCAGAGCTCAGAACTCAAACCCAGATCTCTCGAAGGTCAAAGCAGCATGCTCCTGCAGATAGCTGGGCTGCCCCTCTGCCCCCACACTCCCAGGCCCCACCACTCACGGTTACAGCTCAGCCCCTGTTTGCCAAGACCAATGCTCGACTCGCACAGGTTGCAGTAGACCGGTCGGGGGAACCTCTTGGGTCTCCACAGGTGCTGCCCATTGTCCTTCAGAGTCTGGGAGGACACAGCAGATGCTAGGGGGGGTCCTCCACTCAGACATCTCCCACCTCCCACCCAGACATCCCACCCATCCTCCACCTCTCTTCCCTTAGAGCGCCAGCCGCTGGCACACACAACCCAAGGCAGCTATTTTACCCGTCTCCATAAGTCTCTCCTACTCACCATCTCCAAACCCAGCAGCACGAGCAGGGGCACAGTGGTGGCCCCAGCCCGGAGCCACTCAGCGAGGGAGACAGAACCGCTGCCGTCATAGTCAATCTCTTTCATCATCTCCTGAAGAATCTGAGCAGGGAATGGAGGGGACTTCTGGTGTGAGTGGCCCCTCACATCTGACACCTCTGCCCCCTAGGACATCCAGCCCAGCCACCCTCACCAAGGGAACGCGGCTGCCTATCAGAAATGGGGTAGGGTAGTTGCAGGACTCACCGGGGAGAAGGCACAAGGAGGGACATGAAGGAAAAACTGCCTTACCGGCCTTAGCTCAGACACGTCCCAATCCAGGTATTCAGCCACTCGCATCATCTGTATGATGAGTCTGTCCACTTCCTGGGGACCAAGAATTAAGAGCCACAGCAGCCATATCCCACCTCACTACCACCATTCAAACTCTTCCCTAGAAATCAGGGTTCCTGGGTTCCACCCCGAGAGCCACCTCTCCAGGTGTCTCTGCCAAGTAAATGAGTGTCTATGTGTGTTGCTATGTTTGCAAGGTAGCCCCCAATTCATGTCTCTGGCCTCCTCTTTTAGGAACCAAGAGCTGAACCCACTCCCAAATTTAGTCCTGGAGGACTTGGCTTCTCCCTCTAGCTTCCTCCGCTTCTTAAGACCCTTGGAAGAGTTGGGACAGGAGGGCACAAACAAATGGACACATACTCCCTTGGCCAGCATACAGGTCCCCCAACTCACTGAGCTGTCCAGGATCCCATTTCTGTCCGTGTCGTACAGCTTGAAGGTGACTGTGGGGTGTTTTAGGGGGGCCAGGGTCAGTTTGTGAGGGATGTCCCCCAAATTCATAACAGAATACAGGGGAAATAAAGAGATGGGAGACATCTTTTAGATGAAGAGCCCAGAGCCTGGTGCTGGGACTGAGAAAGAAGACAAAAAGGGAGGGGGGAACAGGCCTGGATTCCATCCTTGGTGACTCTAATAGGGGAGACAGAACACACCTCCCACAACCCAAGAAAAACCCAGGCCACCCACATGAAAACGTACAGGACATGGGAACTGGGGTGACTATGGTGAATGGCATTAGGTATAAGGAGTCTAGGGGAACAGAGGAAATGGGCCCATTCTCTGGCCCCACCTTTGTCTGGCCCTGTCAGCCTTTGGGAATCCTGAAAAAATGAAGGAAGGAAGGCTGGGGAATACCCCCTCCCCTCCCCTCTCCCAGACCAGGATGGCAACTCACATTCTAGCTTGTCTTCTGGCCGGCCACCCTCCAGAAGGGAAAAGTAGCAGGAGACATCACTGAGACACACCACATCTGGTTACAGAAAGGACAGCAGATCTGAGATTGGGGGGTCTCTCTACTCTGGCTCTTCTCTTTTCCTTTGTTCCAACTCTGCCCTTTAACTTTCCTCCCTCTAGCTCCTAGGCCAGCATGGCCATCCTCCACCTCTCTTCCCCAATCCTGCCTCCAACATGGGACTCAATTCAACTCTCACCCCAAAACCCATACTACTTTCACTTTTCTTCCGGAAGTCCAGCTCAGTCCCACCTTCATGACCATACCATTTTCCACAGTGTCTTCTAAGTGACCCATCTTGAAGGATTGAAACAGTGCCAGGCTTAGGTGATTGGGAATGTTATCTGCTTCCAGATAGATTTTCAAAAATTGCTGGAATCCCTCGTACCCAATGGCCTATGATGAGAGCAAGCATTACCCTAGGGAGTGTACAGGATGGGAGATGGGGACTGAAGACTTAGGAGTAGTAAGGACAGAGACAACAAGTGTAGAGCTAAGAAGCATCCAAGGCAGACTATGGTTTCTTCTTCTCGAGGCTGAGTCCTCAATTACAATCTCTTGCTTTGTCCTATAGCAATAGCTGTGGTAACAATGGGCACCGGGGTATCGAGAGGGAGAACAGAAAGGGGTGGGCCCAGAATAATCCCTGGAAGTTAGGGATCACAGCAGAGTAGTAAAACCAAAGATGGGAAGAGTTGGTCAAGGAGAGGATTGCCCAGCTGCCACTCACATCTCCTTGGAGATATTCAGCCATTTCACCATCCTCAAAGAGCTTTAGGACATCGCTGACCTTGTTGGTAGAGTCTAGGGTATGAAGAGGATGAAGGAAGAGCATTAGTCTGCTTTGGTTTTCCCTGCCCTCTGCTGGAGTCCCACCCAGACATCCAACAGGAAAAAAGATTCAAGTGAGATGGAGAAGAAATTCCAGGAAGAAACCCAGAAATGCAGAGAGAAATATCGAGAGAATAACATTTCAGATGCTCCAGAGTGGTACCTCTGTTTACATCTCTTCTCTGAGACTTGGAGCAGGCAGCTGAGGTTCAGAGAAGGTAGGTGGAGAGCTGAGACCACAGACATCTCCCATCTCCCTCTCCTCCCTTTCCCAGCCATAGGCATATCTCAGGAGCTGACTGGCTTCAGGCCACTGGGGAAACTAGGGGAAGGGGGGTAAGGACCAGGGATTCTTCAGGACGGAGAGGAACACTCACATTCCATGTACTTCTGCAGCTGGGCAAAATCATTGGGGCTTATCAGGCCCTTCTCCTTGGCCATCTTTCTTTTTTTCTTAAGGAAGGCCACAAAAGCAGCTTGGTAGTACTTCTCACGCCTGGATCTATGCTTCCAAGGGTAGGTCTGGAGGGAGATGAGAAGAGTATGTGGCAGGAAGGGCCAGCTTTTCTGCCTGTCTTTGCTTCTGTCCGCTCCATTAATTCTCCAGTCACTATTATTTCTGTTCTTTTCTTGTCTCTGAGTCCCTCCCAAGTCTCTTCCTTTCACCCTGTACCTCTCCCCTATGTTTGTCTCTCCCTAACCGAGTCTATCCTCTGTCTCTGTTTCTTTGACTCATCTCTGACTCTCTCCCCTCCCTTTCTGGATCCTTCTTCAGCTCCCTGATGTCTCCCCCAATCTGTCTTGATTCATTTCTGAATCTCCCCCCCCCCCCCCCCCCCGCTGTACAAGTCTATATGTGTCTTTGTGGGTGTGTCCCTCGCCTGTTTCTACCTTTTCTCCCGCCACCCCCAGTCTCTGCAGTCGCTCCTGAGCCCGCGCTCTCGCCCATGTCGGATCCCGCAGTCCTGGCCCTTCGGCCCTTCGGGTAGTTCTCACTGCGTTTGCGGCACGCCTCCCCGGCCACGATCCCATCTTGCTCCGCCTCCAGCCTCGGTCCCCAGCCCCGCTCAGCCACCCACTTCCCGAACCACCCACGCCCCTCAACGACCTCTAGCGCTTCTGACGCGCGACACAGAACCAGCTCTGGCCAGGTCCCCAGCCCCGGCCCCGCCTCGCCTGCACCCTTCACAGCTCCACTGGGGAAGCGCGGGGACCCAGGCGCGCGAGATTGGGAGGAGGTAGGGGGTAGGGGAAGGTAGGGGAAGAAGGCTCTGAACATCTGCCTGGCTTCCCAGTTGTAGGAGGGTTGAGCTGAGTGCAGGAGTCTCAGATGCGGGGACTTCCTTGGACCCTGCTAGGTTAGCAGTGTTCAGGGAGTCCTAACTTGCAGCTATGGGACCCAGGGACCAAGGAGGAGCCATCACGGGGCTCATGGTGCCCACTGGCCCTGGGGCCACGTTGCAGAGGGCAACTTGACTTGAAGATTCAATAACAGCAATAGCAGTAATATTTCACATTAGTATAGTACAGCAGCGTTTAGGAGTCCAGCAAAACTAGAGTTAGTCATAGATGGGTTCCATTCTTAGCTCTGATACCGCTGTGTGACTGGGACATGTTACATTGTGAAATGGAAAGAATGATACCTGTCTGCCACAGTTGTGAAGATTAAGTCAAATCGTGTATGAAAAGTACCCAGTATGACACCTGCATATAGAAGGCCTACAAGAAATGGTAGTTATTATTGTACTAACAACTACAATTAGAACTTATGAGATAAGAAATTCCTGGTAGAGCCATTCTTCACATGAAGAAACTGGAGTTCGAAGAGGTTGGGACTTCCCAAGGCAGGTGATAAGTGGAGGAGTCAAAGCTCTACCCCAAGAACCATGTGATGGGGCCCCTGCCTGGCTCTGTCCTCCTCTCGTTCCACTCTCCCCTCCACACACTGCCTTCTAATCTCACTGCCCTCCTTTCTGTTCTTCAAGCCAAGCTCTCCCCTGCTCAAGGCCACGAGACTTACTGTTCTCTCTGCCTAGAACACCCTTCCCCACTCTTGGCAGAGCTGCCCTCTTGCTTCAGCTGAAGTGTCAGTTCCTTCAAGAGACCTTCCCTGATCCTTCCCTCCTAAAGCAGCCCCCCTCTTTTGCACAACACCCTCCTTCGTTCCCTTCATAGAATGTACCGTGAGTGGAAATTGCCCTGCTAATTTATTTGCTTCTTTGTTTACTGTTTGTCTTCTCCTACCAAAATGTAAGTTCCACAAGGGCAGGAACTTGTCGGTATTGCTCACCACTATATCCCCAATACCTAAAACAGTGCCCAGTGTGTTGTAGGTGCTCCATATTGTTTGTACAAATCGTTGTGCAAAGTTAGGGAGGAGCCATAGGTTGGAAAATATTAGTCCAAATATGGTCAAATGGGATGCCATAGTATCCGTCCTGACAGGGGAAGAGGAAACAATTTGGAACACACATAGGAGGTGCTAAATAGGTATTTGCTGAATGAATGAATTTTGCTAAAATGCACTTATTATCGCACTCCATCTGGGGCTTCTGCCTCCCCTTTGCCCACTTATTTAGGGTTTGTTGGGTAAGGCTCAAGGAGGCAGTTAGGGCCTACAAGAATTTCCTTTCTGATGGTGCAAGAATCTTCTTTACAGCCTCTGCCCTTGGGACATCTCTGCTGTCCACACCCATGTAGTATACCATTCCTCTTCTGGGGGCTCTCTGGGAATACCAAGAAGGGGATCCTGGGACACTGATATTCTGGAGAAAGGACTCCACCCATCTGGCTCTTTTCAATGACTCTAATCCAACTTCTACTGCCAACAGATCTAATGAATACCTAAGAGCCTTAGGGATAATTGGGTCCGTATGGCTTAATTAGCCTCTCTGATTACCCCTGGGGATTCTTAGATGGCTCCAAGGTTCTAGGAAATGAAATCTGAGAGAGAAAGTGACAAGGAAAGAGCAAAGGAGGGACGATGAACAGGAAAGAGGACACATCTCTCTTTTCACAACAACCCCTCCTAGCCCCCCAGCTCTTGCATGTAATTTATAGTAGAGGTTAAGAGAATGGGGCTTTTGCATTAGACAGGTATGGATTAGAATCCTAGCTCTTGGGTGAGTTATTTCATCTTCCTGAACCTGTTTCCTCATTGGTAAAATGGGTACCTAGAGAAATCAGTCACAGCATGGGGATTAAGTAAGCTAATACATGCAATATACTTAGCAACTGTAAGGCACAGAGGGAGCAGTCATATGGCACAGAGGAAGGACTCAGTAAATGTTAGCCATTGTTGTTCTTGTTGCTGTTATACAAGGGTGGTACACAGAGACACACATCTGGAGATGAGGAAAAATGGTGCCAGGAAGGCATCAGTTCTAGGAACTCCCAACAGCAGTGAAGCCCAGTCATACACTTTCCCCCATTGTGTCATCGCAGGCACAGACAGGTAGGACTGAGATACTGCACTTTGCCTTTGGGAGGGTAGGGTGAGGAGGTGGCTAGAAACTAGACTGTCAAGGTCCAAGGACACCTCTAGGCTGGGACCTTGGACATAAGGGCTCCTGGTATCTTTTCAGTTGTCCTCCTGACTTGTCTCACCGAAAGTCTGGCTGCCCCTGTTGCTGAAAGGCATATAAACTATTAGGATCCTGGACCTTAACAAACCGTAACAAGTCCAATTTTGTCCTCCCTGCTCCATCCCAGCCCTGAGGCTATAACCTGGGCTAGTCCAGGCAAATGCCAGGGTTGGGAGGGTGGGGTCTGCTGCCCGCTTGCCAGCTATCTGTGACTCACCCTTCCTTTCCCTCCTCTGGCTTCCCTGCCCATCCCTACCAACTTGAGGTGAGAAAGTAAGAAGTTGACTTGGAGGCAGAGAATCCTAGAACATCCTCAGAGCTGGGAGGTACCAACTCTCACACTTTACAGAGGAGGAAACGGAGGCCCAGACAGAGAGCCACAATCTCAGGATCACACCCAGACTCTAGACGTCCTATCTTTAGTCCATTCCATTAAATCCTAGTGCCTCTGTTTTCTAGATCTTATTTTAAACAATAAATACTAAAATTGCTGGTAACCAAGAGATAAATACGATTTCCAAGGCCAGTGCAAACATTTAAAGTGTGCTTTTTCACTTAAACATTCGTCACTCCCATTCCAAGTCATATAAATTTACCATTACTCAAGAATCTGCTCTGCCCCCAGAACATTCAGGCTGACCCAGCAAGAAACCCAAGAAGCAAGCCCAGGCCTGATTACCAGGACTTCTGAATCCCTTAATCACACCAGGGCCTGCGTCCTCCTCCCCTTTCCCAGGACTGAGGGAGGGTCTATTCTTTCCTGCCCATGCCTGCTGCTAGTCGGTGGCCCCGGATCCCAGAGAGGGAATCATTTGCCTTGAAGTGTCAAAATTCACTAAGCCTCCACAAACATTGCAAGTAGTGATGTTGCCTGATTAAGGGTGTGTGTGTGTGTGTGTGTGTGTGTGTGTGTGTGTAGTACAGGAGGAAGTTACAATGTTGGCATGGTTGGGGGATGTGGGCTCATATGATCTGAGGCTGAGGAGATGCCCAGTAGTAATCCTATTTCTTCCTCAGTAAAGCTCATTTCTCCCATTTAGAGGTGAAAAGTGGGATTCAGACCCAGGTAGTTTCAGAAACTTCCTGGTGACAGGTGTGGAAAGGGTAGGGATGGGAAGTTGGGGACGGAGGCCAAAGAAGAACCCTTCTGCACCCGTGCAGCGCTGTGGCGGTTCCAAAACGGACTTTGCTTGACTCGGGCCCCTAGGAGCCGAGCTTCACCGTCCCTCCGAGTGACTGGGGGCAATGGAGGGGAAGGTCTGGGGGAGACGCTGCCTACGGAGTTCCGGCCCAGCTCTCCCGCTGCCCCCCGCGTCCTGGCGCAAACCCCTCAAGCTACCCGCTCCAGCTGTCGGGCTTCCTCCTTCTCGGCCCGGCAGCCCTACCCTAGCCCGGCGGCGGCCCTTTCCGCGGCCCCCGCCCCCTCCCGCTCCGGGGGTGGAGGGCAGGAGGCGCGGGGGTTGGGGGGCTCGCGGGGTCTCTACCTTGCCTGCGGAGGGCGCGCGGTGGGAGCTGAAGCGCCGGCGCGGGAGCTGGAGCCCGAGCTGGGCTGGAGGGGACGGACCAGGCAGGCGCGGCCGCCGCGAGGCCGCCCCGTTCCTGACGACACAGCTGCCCGCCCCCCGCCCCGGCCTGCCCGCCCGCGCCCCGTGCCCGCGCCCCCGACTCCGGGAACTGCAGTCATGCGGAGGCCCCTGTTTCCAGTTCACCAAGCCTGAGCCCCCAACCTCCCCAATATCTCCAGGGTTCTGGTCTGCACCACTTTCTCCACGTTTTGCGCTTCTCATCTTCTTCCCGCCTCGGGATAGCTCGGTTTCTATCCATCTTCCCTTCTTTCTTTTTTTAAGATTTTTTTATTTATTTGAGAGAGAGAGAATGAGAGAGAGCACGAGAGGGAAGAGGGTCAGAAGGAGAAGCAGACTCCCTGCGGAGCAGGGAGCCCGATGCGGGACTCGATCCCGAGACTCCAGGATCATGACCCGAGCCGAAGGCAGCCGCTCAACCGACTGAGCCACCCAGGAGCCCTATCTTCCCTTCTTTCTAATCACTCACAGCTCTCCCCTTATCCCAACCGTGGGAGGTCATGATAGAGGGCGGGCCCGCTGGTGGCACAGTTTGGCAGGTGCCCACCCAGGCAACCTCTGACCCTCTCCTAATTGCTGCCATCCAGGGACTTCCCTTCTCAACTCCTTTCTATCCACCATTGACCGAATTCATACTCAGAAGTTTCCACAGCAGCAAGCCCAGAGTCCCAGACTCTGCATCCTGGGATACAAATGCTTCCCTCCTCTCATGGGCTCTGCAGTGCTTAACACTATTTGAGGCCCACCTTTACCTCTAGGTTTCTCACCTCCCTAAAACCCAAACCCTAGACGGCTCAGACCTGTTTTCCCCAGTGTAAGTACACCTCCTTCTCTCAAGACTCCGGGCCTTCCCTTAATTCTGGGGTTGTTTAGGTGCAAAGAGCACTCTGGTCTGTGTCCACTCTTTCTCCATGCCCTAACCCTCCCACTTTACCTGCTGGCCTTGGCAGGTGCTGTAAAAGGCCCTGGCCAAAAGTAGGGGTGAGAGAAGATCCTTTCAGCTCCTCCTGTCTGGAATCTGTTCTGAAGTTGTTAAGGCTCTTGGGGCAGCATGAATGGCGGTGAGGCTGGCAGTGAGTACAAGGGAGATAGACAGAGGCCTAGGACTTACTGGTAGGAACTGGGGACCGGGGCATCCTGCTCCCTGGCCCCGCCCCAACCCAGGCTAACCCCCTCCTACCTCTCATTGAAGTAGGGCACAGTAACAGGGCTTGAGTTCCTGGAATCTTCCCTCTTATATCTGGTGGTAGAAGAGAGGGGGAGGGGAGTACTGTGTGATGTGTATGTTGTGTATATGCATACACACACACATAATATATACATACTTTTGATGGGGGTTGGAGAGGAGAAGGAATGAATACATGAGGCCCTCTAGTGGAAATAGAGGGATCTAAGCAGTTCTTGAGTGTTTCCATACAGACTTACTGGAAAAACTCCCCCCCTTTTTTTTAAAAAGATTTTATTTATTTATTTGACAGAGAGAGACACAGCGAGAGAGGGAACACAAGCAGGGGGAGTGGGAGAGGGAGAAGCAGGCTTCCTGCTGAGCGGGGAGCCCGATGCAGGGGCTCGATCCTAGGATCTGAGCCGAAAGCAGACGCTAAACGACTGAGCCACCCAGGTGCCCCCAAACTCTCCCATTTTTATTAGAAATGTAGCTGTTGGGGGCGCCTGGGTGGCTCAGTTGGTTAAGCGACTGCCTTCGGCTCAGATCATGATCCTGGAGTCCTGGGATCGAGTCCCGCATCGGGCTCCCTGCTCAGCAGGGAGTCTGCTTCTCCCTCTGACCTTCCCCCCTCTCATGTACTCTCTCTCTCTTATTCTCTCTCTCAAATAAATAAATAAAATCTTAAAAAAAAAATGTAGCTGTTGAGTAATAGGGCTTGGGAGTATTGTTGCACCTGAACTGGAGATCTGAGGGAGGCAGGGGTTGGAGAAGGTCTGTCTCTCTGCTCCTGTCTCCCGGTCTTAAAAAGACAAGGGCCCTGCTACTCCCCATCCTTTTTTTTTTCTTAATCATTATTTTAAAGTAATCTCCACACCCAATATGGGACTTGAACTCACAACACGAGTTTGAGTTGCATACTCCACGCACCGATTGAGCCAGTCAGGCACCTCTATTTCCTCTTCCTATATAACCTCTTTAGTCATAAGGAACCATAAGCACTATTGAAGGCCCATTATGCACCAGGTCCTGTGCTTAGTTCTGTAGACAGCCAAAGACATAGCCTCGCTTAAGGACTGTACCAAAGAGTGGCTTGGGGTGTGTGTGTGTGTGTGTGTGTGTGTGTGTGTGTGTGTGTAAAGCCTCCCCACTCTAAGCCATCCTAAACATACAATATAAGAAAGAACAAGTCTCCTAGCACCTCTTCCAGTTTTCTGCCCCTGGACCTCTCATTTAGAATGATACCAAGCCTAAGGCACTCAGCTTTGCTTGCAAACAATACCAGCAGTGATACCACCCTACGTATGACCTGTGTTTTTCACTCCATCATCCTCGGATATGTCTCTACTTGAAGTTAAATTGCTCCTGTTAAGACTTTTTTTTTGAGACTTCAAAGTGGGGCACCGGGTGATCTCTCTAAGGAATAGGATGAAATCAGTCATACTCTAGGCCTCTTTGTGTCTTCTTTAGGATCTGTGCTCCATCATATCTCATCAGTTATTGGTGGGGGTGGGAGGGGAAGAAAGGCCAAGAAACATCTAAGGAGGAGGCGTATAATGCCTACTGTTCCAGGTGCTCATTTCTTTAATCAACCACATCATAAAAATCAGAAAGAAAGAAACCGCAATGAACAAAGGGAAAGGAAAAAACAACAGCCTTGTTCTCCCCAGCCTCTTCTTTCTCCTCTTCCTTCTCAGGGTGTGTGTGGTGGGGGGGGGGTGCGGCACATCCGGGGCCCAGGGCTGGGTCCCAGCAGGTCTGCTGGGCAGACAATTGAGTTTCACTTCCTGTCAAACCCAGAGCTGAGGCAAGATGTCTGGGGGCACAGTGGGGAGGGCCTAGGGTTGGTGGTCAACAGGGGCCACTTTAGGATTCCCTCTTGCAGAAAGGTCCAGTGCATCCCTCTAGTTAAAGGCTTCATCCCACACTCTCACCTGTAACAATCATTAGTAACAAGGCTAAGGACAAGCTGACTCAGTGACGCTGAAGCACAACTGTTCAAAGAGAGCAGGGGTGAAGGATGGTGGTGTTAGAACACTTGCAATAACTGTGTATTGAATGCAAACCAGTTTTTTTTTTATTCATGAGAGTCAGAGAGAGAGAGAGAGAGAGAGAGAGAGAGAGAGAGAGAGAAGCAGGCTTCCTGCGGAGCAGGGAGCCCGATGCGGGACTCGATCCCAGGACCCTGGGATCACGACCTGAGCCGAAGGCAGACGCTTAACCATCTGAGCCACCCAGGCGTCCCGAATGCAAACCAGTTTTTAAGTGACTCTTTTTGAGACCTTCTGAGTTGGGCCTCTGGTGGAAGTCAAGAAAGTAGAGCATGGTATGGAAAACAAGCTGTGACCTGAGAAAACTTCAAAAGCTTCATGTCAAAGCTTTTAGGAAGTTCCTAGTCAGTCATTACTCTCACCTTTATTTTTTAAGTGGCCATACAGCCTAGTCTTAGAGGTAGTCACTAATACTTGCCCCTCTCTACGGGTTCCAGGGTACAGTTGGACATTAACCTAAGCCAAAGTGGGGGATTTGGAGGAACATAAAACAGTAAGGAAAAAACAACGTAGTAGGGGAGGGCAGAGCCAACACCTGAGGAGAGGAACCTGCAGCCGGCCACTCCCAGGCTGGAGGGGAAACGAGTTTAGCAGGACTCAGCCCTTAAGGAACAACAGCTGCTGAAAAGAGAGGGGGAGGGAAAACACTTGGGTTCCTCTACAGAATAGGGAGGCACGGGGCAGGGCAGGACTGCAAAGGGAGTGACCGTGTAAGTCTCGACTATTGTTGAGTTGCCCCGCTTTGGATCCACAGAGCCCAGACCTGGACGAGGTTCATTAGAATATTAACTGGCTCCGCCCAGAAGCCTTCACCTTGCCCTCTGACCCTGGGGCCCAGCCTGAGGAGGCTCCCGGGGTCGAAGGCCAGCAAACTTGGGCCGTCCTCACTACGCCGCCCGAATCCCCGGGGCCGCCCCAGGGGCAGGGCCAGCCAGGGCCGCCCGCCCAACCCGGCCGCCTCCTCGGTCGTGGAATTCGCCAGCAGCCCTGAGGCTGCGGGGACAGGTGACCGACCGGCAGCACCCTCTGCCTTGCGCGCCTCTCTCGTGGATCTCAGTCCGGAGGGTTGAGCTGGGTAGCCGAGGGCAATCGACACGCGATTCCGACCTCCCCACCTTCTAAGAGAGGGTCAGTTGGGGTCTTCCATTCACCCCTGACAACATTGGTGCGCCCCAGTGCGTTCCCGGAGTTTTCGCGCCCCATGTCCCCAAGCCGCTCTGGGACCTGGGTACAGGCGAGGGCTTGAAGATTTTCATTTATCAGCCCCACTTTCCGGGTGCAGGTGGGCCTTGCCCCCTTTTCCCTCGAAGGTCCTGGACGAACGGAGAGGGGCCGTGCCTCGGAACTTCTCTCGGTGCCCAGAGGACTGCTTTACACGGAGCAGGCACCCAATATTGGTATCAGTGGCAGTAATAGAGCCTACGGCTTTTACTTTATTCAAGTCTAGCTTCTTCTCCCTTCCTCCTCCACCTCCGTCCACGAAATGGTGTACTCTCCCTTTAAGACTAAAATGGTGGCTGGCTACGATCAGGACTCCACTTCCGGTGGGGAGGGGGGCGGGACCCCAGCCCGCTCACGCCGGAAGTGGTTTGCGTTTTCAAGATGGCGACTCCCTATGTAACTGACGAGACCGGCGGTGAGTGCGGGAGGCGCGGAGCCGCTTCTCCCCGGGCTCTCGGGGCAGGGGTTCGGACTTGGAAAGGGGTCTGTGCCCCGCCCATCCCGGGGCCCCTCCTTTTGCCCCGCCCTCCGGACCGCCTTCCCCATTCATTCTTTCCTATGGGGTGTCACCTGCGCCCCCTTCTGGTCTCGTGTTTGGGGGTCTCTGCTTCCGGTCACCCAAACCCTGGGGTCCTTCAGTGCAAGTCCCTGCTCCAGGACCCTCATGGGCCCTTAGCTTTTCTCCAGCAGCTGGAGATCCCATATCTCTTTCGGTTTCTCCAGGCTTGGGAGCTCCTGTACTCTCAGTTCCCTCCAATTCCAGCTTTTCCCCCTGTTCCCCTCCCCCATCTTTCAGCTGTACCTTCCTTCTGCCCTACCCCAGCTCCGTTTTAATTCTCTTTCTTGAAGTTGTGTGGGTTAAAGACCTCTTCATTGCTATATAATGCTTTTTACATTCTCTCCCTCATCTTCATTTTTGGGTCACTGAGGTTCAGAGGTGTGAAGGGAAGAGGAACCTAATATAACTTTCAGCTTGAGTTTTCTTCTTGATGGCATCACCCTTCTGTACCTTCTCTGGTGGTGATGGTGATAAAAGTTGAGGGATCTGAGGCGGAAGAAGGCAAACAGGAGGTGTCTAGTGGCCTCTCAAACCTTCTGACAAGTTGATAGAATCCACTATTAACGTCTGGCTAGAGAAGAATTTCCGGCCTGGCTGATTGAGATGCTGAAGTGTCCACTGTGTATGAAGGTTTTTGTGTTGAAAACTCAAGTCAGTGTTTTCATTCTGGTTTTGTCCCATCCTAATTTCCTCATCTTTAGAAAAATGTGCATAGGAATATCTACCTAGTGACGATCAAATAAGATAGCATATGTGAAAGCAATTTATAAAATGTACAAGGCGTTACTCTTTTTGTAGCCTTCACTGCATACCTGCAGTCTTCTGTAGAACTGAGACTGTGTATGGTGTGTTTTAAAATGTGCCCTTTATGCTTCTTGCTTTGCTACTTTGCATATTCTTTACATCTCAGCCCACCTCTCCTATGGTATCTTATGACAAGCCAAGTCTGTGCTACTTCTCTCCAGCCTCACATTTCAAAATGGTACACAGAACCTCTCTTCTCCTGTTCTCTACTCAATGGGTCCTTCATCTACTGGCTTCTTTTAATGTGTGCTTTGAAAATATTACTCATTGTCCGGCACACTTTTCTTTATTTTTAACTATTTTCTTTAAACTGATTTCATGATAATCCAGATACCACGTTTCACCCTACCCTCCCATTAAGAGGTATCTTCAGTTCTCTGTGACTATGTAGAAGAGAAAGAATCACACTGCTTTTTTGCTTTCTCTTACTACTTCTAGATCATTGACGTACCACTGTTACTCTAATCTTTGTGGAAGGTGTTGCCATGCAATTACAGCATTTTCTCTAAAACCTCAGAGTAATCATTTATTGCCCACAAGGGCCCAGACCTATTGCATCACACTTTTTTCTCCACTGTGTTTTTTGCTTTTATTCTCAGTGTCTCCAGCATCTTTGGAATACTGTGATCTTATAGTTCCTCAGCACAAGACGGTCGACTTTCCTTTGTTTTTTGTTGTTGTTGTTGTTTTTAAGTAGGCTCCATGCTCAGTGTGGAGCTTAACTCGCCTTGAACTCACGACCCTGAGCTCAAGACCTGAGCTGAGATCAAGAGTCGGCCTCTTAACCAACTGAACCACCCAGGCACCCCTCCTTTGTATTTTTAAAGTAGCTACACATCAGGGGCGCCTTGGGGGCTCAGTCGGTTGAACGTCCTACTCTTGGTTTCAGCTCAGGTCATGATCTCAGGGTTGTGAGATCCAGCCCAGTATCTGGCTCTGGGCTCAGCACAGAGTCTGCTTGTCCTTCTCCCTCTGCTCCTCCCCCTGCTTCTCTCTCTCTCTTTCAAATAAATGAATAAAATCTTAAAAAATAAAGTAGCTGCACATCAGAATCACTACAACCGGGACCTCCTCTGTGACACTGCTTCCCTTTCAGGTGCTCTCCATCACTTTAGCCTCCTTACCAGTTACCTTTTTCACTATTTCACATCCACAGAATCTGCTTTTTGCCCTTCTTAGGTTCTTGACCTTTCCCATTTCATTGCATCTACCAGTACCTTCATGACTACCTTTGATACTACTCTGCTAGACCTTGGTGACTAGCCACTTTGATACTATCTTCATTGCTTTTCTTCATTTATTTTGACCTTCTGTACTTAGCAAGCACTTCTGTTGTCTTGAATCATACCCATCACCTATTTTCTTGGCTTCTACGTCTAGGCCACAGCACATGGCTAGAGAAAAAGCTCAGAACTAGCACATTCAGTATAATATAACTTAGTGTTAACTTCTGCCAAGATCCCGGCTTCTCCAATTCTTTTTCCTTTCCTTATATTCTGTCATGGCTATTTCCCCCAACCTTTTCCAGCATTCTGTGACCCTCCCTTTTAATTCTCTCTCCTGTGGCAGATGGCTTCACTTTTTTTTTCCCACTTTCTATTTCATTGAAAAGTCAAGGCCTATCATTTTTGTCCCTTTTCTGTTCACAGCCTGATTTCTTGAATAACAGGTCTACACATACTGTTTTCATTTCCTTACTGCTTATTTGTCCCGTAATTCTTTAGTTTTGTTTCTAGCGCCAGACTCTCTTCTTAGTTGCTAATTGCCTTTTCTAATTGATTGGTGAATAACTTTCATTCTTGAGTATATTGTCACACCTTAAATTCAATCTTTTCAATCATCCCAAAATCGGTATTTTTTTTTCCTTCCTTATTTCTGTTAATGGCACCCTTGTCTTAGCCAAACCAAGATCAACTTTTTTTCTTTTTAAGATTTTATTTATTTGACAGAGAGAGACACAGCGAGAGAGGGAACACAGGCAGGGGGAGTGGGAGAGGGAGAAGCAGGCCTCCTGCCGAGCAGGGAGCCCGATGTGGGGCTCGATCCCAGGACTCTGGGATCATGGCCTGAGCCGAAGGCAGACGCTTAACGACTGAGCCACCCAGGCGCCCCTAGACTTTATTTTTTAGAACAGTATTATATTTATAGAAAACTTGAGAAGATGATAAGTCAATTACCATATACGTTACACTCAGTTTCTCCTATTGTTAACATCTTACGTTAGTATGATACCGTTATTACAATTAATGAACCGATATTGATATGTTATTTTTTAAAAAGACTTTATTTATTGTCAGCAAAAGAGAGAGAGACCAAGCAAGGGGAGCGGCAGGCAGAGAGAAAAGCAGGCTCCCTGCTGAGCAAGGAGCCCGACGTGGGGCTCGATCCCAGAACCCTGGGATCATGACCCGAGCCAAAGGCAGCTGCTTAACCGACTTAGCCACCCAGGGACCCCTGATACATTATCATTAACTATAGTTCATACATTATGTAGATTTCCTTAGTTTTTACCTAACTTTCTTTTCTAGCCCAGATTCCCATCCCAGATACCACATTACTTTGAGTTCTCATGTCTCCTTAAGCTCCTATTGGCTGTTGACGGTTTCTCAGACTTTCCTTGTTTTTGACGACCTTGACAGTTTTGAGGAGTACTAGTCAAGTATTTTATAGGATGCCTCTCTTTTGGAATTTGTCTAATGTTTTTCTCATGATTAGACTGGGGTTGTATTTTGGGGGTACAACCTCAGAGGAAAAGTGACATTTTCATCATATCAAGGGACCTATCATAATGATTTTTTTACAGTTGATACTGACCCTGATCACCTGGCTGAAGTATTGTTTGTAAGGTTTCTCTGCTGTAAAGTTACCCTTTTGATCCTGCTCTTTTCCGTACTGTACTCTAGATAAAAGTCTCTATTCACAGCTGGTACTTAAAGAGTGGGAAGTTACACTTCCTTAAGGATGGAGTATTTACATACGTTATTTGGGATTTTTCTGCAGATTTGTCTCTTTTCCATTTATTCAATCATTTATTTATAGCAATATGGACTTTGGGTTATAATCCAATACTATTTATTTTATTGGTCAAATGTTCCAGCTTTGGACATTGGGAGCTCATTTAGTTGGCCCTGTGTCCCTTTGACATACCCCAACAGTGTAGGTTTTTGTTTTTGTTTTTTTAGCTCTTCCTTACTTTCTGGCACTAGAAGATGCTCCAGGTTCGTCTTTTTGTTTCCTGTCCCAGTCCTAGAATCAGCCATTCTCCAAGGAGCCCCTGTTCCTTTTACTGGAGAATGGTATCAAGAAACCAAGATCAGAGCACTAGGTATTTTTGTTGTATTTGTTGCATCATCTTTTATTCCTCTCATTCCCCATCCCCTGCCATACACCACTTGTCAGAATGTCATTTTTCTGTTTCTACTGCCATTATCCTTATCCCATCTTCAATACTTGTCAGCTAGATGGCCTTGGGAATTTTAAACCTTGGGAATCTAAGCTTTAGTTTTCTCATCAATGAAATTGGAATAATAACTCCTACAACATAGGATTATTGTGAGAATTAAAATTTAAATAAAAGAATGTACATTTTTGGTACATAGAAAGCGCCCAGCAAATGGTTCTGTAATTATTACTATTATGTAATGATGTGGATCAGAAGAGATTATATATGCAAAGTATTAAGCATAGTACTTGAGTCATTCTGCATGCCTGATAAAATTCCATTTTCCTTTATCCTGAAAATACTGCTGTGACCTCCTAAATAGTTGTCCTATCTCCAGTCTCTCTCTCTGTCCCAGTTCATATGACACACTGTTGCCAGATTACTGTTTCTTAAGTACAGATTTACTTATGTAATTTTTGTTCAATATAAATCATTCACCCAGAGTCTACTGTTTAATTTGGCACATATCCTTCTGATCTTTATTTTTTCTGTGCATTTTAAAACATTTTTGAATTAGATGGTATATACAATTATATTTTGCCTTTTCATTTAACCTTATGCCATAAATATTTTTCCTTACTCTTTGTAAACATTTTTAAAAAATACTGGCAGAGTGTTTTATTTTTATTTTATTTTTTTTAGATTTTATTTATTTATTTGACAGATAGATAGCACAAGTAGGCAGAGTGGCAGGCAGAGGGAGAGGGAGAAGCAGGCTCTCCACTGAGCAGAGAGCTGGACGTGGGGCTCGATCCCAGGACCCCAGGACCCCAGGATCATGACCTGAGCCAAAGGCAGCCACTTAACCGACTGAGCCACTCAGGCGTCCCGGCAGAGTGTTTTATTGTTTGGGCACGCACCCTCTCTTATGTTTCTTCTGTTATTGAAGTTCTATTTTATTTATTTATTTATTTAAAAGATTGTATTTATTTGTCAGAGAGAAAACATGAGCAGGGGGAGCGGCAGGCAGAAGCGGAGGGAGAAGCAGGCTCCGCGCTGAGCAGGGAGCCCAATGTGGAACTCAAATCCCAGGACCCTGGGACCAGGACCTGAGCCAAAGGCAGACGCCTAACCAACTTAGCCACCCAAGCATTCCTGTTATTGAACTTTTAGATTGTTTCCAGAATTTTTGTTAGAACTCTATGAATATTTTTTTTTAAAGATTTTTATTTATTCATTAGAGAGAGAGAACAAGAGAGGGAACACAAGTAGGGGGAGCGGGAGCGGGAGTGGGAGAGGGAGAAGCAGGCTTCCCGCTGAGCAGGGAGCCCAATGCGGGGCTCGAACCCAGGACCCTGACCTGAGCCAAAGGCAGCTGCTTAACCGACCAAGCCACCCAGGCACCCCGTCTATGAATATTTTTGTGCATAAATTTTTGCCTGCATTTAGGGTTATTTTCTTAGGATTGAGTTCCCAGAAGTACAATTACTGGGTTAGAGGGTACAAGCATTTATTGACTTATTAATTATAAAGTTAATTCATGTCGATTGTAGGAACCTTGGAAAATGTTTTGTAAGCAGTAAAAATTATAATTCACACGCATATTTGATATTCTAGAACCCAAAGATCACTATAGTTATACTTCCTTTTAGTTTTCTTTCTGCGCACATATGTAGCATATCTATATTTTACGTAATTGGGATCACACCAAATGGCTATATTTCCCAAAATATGATCCTTGGAATGCTTAGTAGTCCTACGAGATGTGCTACAAAATAAGTAAAAACAAGATAAATAAATAAGGTTCCTGTGGTCAAATAAATTTGGGAAGACTGTAAATCACACTCCCATTGTGGATATTCACATGAATAAGAACACATTAAGTCTTGCCAATAAAAACAAAATTGTTTTTCTGTGTTTAACCCAGAATTGCCCAAACTTATTTAACAATTTTGGGGGGTAACCTTTGTTAATATCTTACGGAAGTAGTGTTTTATATAACAAAAGCTTTGGAAAATGCTGGGAAATGATAGAGCTGCCTTTATTGTCTTGCTATGTTAGCCAGATTGCTTTCTAAAGGGTTTTACCACCAACAATATATGACTATATGACTCTGCTGGTTTAACCACGTCTTTGACCGCACTGGTACTCTCATCCTCAAAAATTCTACTACTCTGACAGATGGAAATTATATTTTATTGTTTTATATTTATATTTTCTTTGATTATTAGTGAGGTTGAACTTTTTTGTATCTTTTTCATTTATAATGCTATATGCAGTAGTAGTGTAAAATGCACAGCTTTTAGAACAAATGCACAGCTTTTGGAACAAACCCACAGCCTGGGTTTGAATTCTGCAGCTTATTGACTAACTTTGGGCAAGCTATTAAATTTCTCATCTCTCTTTTTGGAATTGATTGTGAAATTTACGTATGTACCATTCGCTTTTAGATACTACTCTTTAATATGAGCTCAAACCACTTTTCAGTATAGTATCACCACATACTAGGTCTCTGTCTGTAACTCCCAGTGAAACTGGGCTGTGTGGTATGAGACAGGCAGAATACCATTGTGCCTTTGTGATCTTGGACACATCTTTAACCTCTTGAAGACTCTTAATGTCAGCTGTAGATAATAATATCTACCCATTGTCTAGATTCAGTAAAGCAATGTATATAAAGTTCCTGATGCAATGTAGCCACTTATTAATAAATGCTCTTTCCTAACTGTTCTTAACATACTGTGAGTTTTCCACTGCTATGATTTTGCTTGTTGTTACTCCTCTTAGAAGGCCCTTTCCCTTTCTCTGCCTGCAGAAATATAAGCCACTGATTTGTCATTATTGTTATTACTACTACCTAGCATTTAAGGTCAGGTCCCTGAGATTCTCCTGATTTTCTGTCACCTTCCCCCATCAAATAGGGTGTGATTATTTATTCTCTTGAAATCTGGTACCAGTATGTATCAGTGTCTCTTAAGATATCAAAGACATTTATATTTTTGTTTTATTCCTTGCCTAACTTTTCCACCCTCTTCCTTAGACAATAAATTGCTTGATTTTTTTAAAGATTTTATTTATTTATTTGACAGAGAGAAAGAACACAAGCAGGGGGAGCAGCAGAGGGAGAGGGAGAAGCAGGCTCCTCGCTGAGCAGAGAGCCCGACTCTGGGATTATGACCTGACCCAAAGGCAGCCACTTAACCGACTGAGCCACCCAGATGCCCAGATTGCTTTAAAGTAGGGACCATTTTACTCCCTCTTGATAATCCCAATAGTACTTAGTAGGGTACTTTTCTCATAGGAAGCTTTCAATAAGTGTTTATTACATTTCATTTATTTGTAGTCTGGTTTCTGACTACTCTACTTTTCTGAAGCTATATTCTTGGAGATAACTAGAAATTTCCAATTTGCCAAAATCAGTAATCTTTTTCTACTCAATTTTCCTTTTCCTTAATCTCTGTGCATTAGTCAATACCCTTAATCAGCTACCCTTAAAACTCTTTTGGTCTCCATGGCATAACACCGTCCTGTTCTTCTCTCCTAGAATTGTTTTCTGTTCCTGCTGACACCTTTTCTTTCTTGAGGAAGGTGATCATGATCATTTTTCCAGGGTCATGCCTCCATATTGGATCTTCTCTTTCTATATTTTCTCGAAGTGTTAGAAACCACATCTTGGTGTTATAATTCTTGGCCCTGAGATCATCCCCAGGCTCAGATTTGTCACACAGATCTCCTTTCTTACTTGAAACAGGTCACAGGGATTCAACACACCTTTAACAGTCACTTCCACCTAACCCCTTAGAGTTCTCCCAGGCCTTGCTTGCTGTCTTGTCTCTTCACTATGTTCCTGCCACCCCGAAAACAAGGCCCTTTTACAGTTTAAGGCCACAGATTAAGGATTACAAAACAGCAGATGTGGGAAAAATAGCTAAATTTACCAAGTTCTTATAGTAGCAGTCTCTAATCTGTAGTTTCTGACTTTCTCAAGGGGATTACCTGACAATCCTGATATCCTGCCCTTGGTTTTTATTTCTAGGGGTAGGAATCTCCAAACCACTCCCTTCATTTTGACTTTACCTTTGGATACCATGAAGGCCAGAGAATGGAACTAAGAGAACATAAAATAGGTGCTCCTTTGTGATAATGGGCTATTTGCATCTCAGGGCTTCCAGTTAGGATGGCCATTCAAGAAGCTTCTGCCCGTCTTTTCTCACGTTCCATCTTTACTAGTCTTAAGCCTTGAACTATAATCTTTGTGCAGTTACCTTATTTATGTTTTGAGCATTGTCCTTTTCTCCTTAATTTCATGTAAAACACTCCCTGTCTAGAATTGAATTAGTTATTTTCACAAAGTTGTCATCTTCTCTGGACTTTATGGTGGTGGTGGTGTTGTTTGTTTTAATTCCAGTATAATTAACATACAGTGTTGTATTAGTTTCAGGTATTAGATTTTCTTTGTATCAGTGATTTTATCCTCCAAATTTTGCATTCACGAGTGATACTGTAATTAGTTTGTGTTCTTTTTTATTTCCTTTCTTCCCCACTAGAATGCGTGATACAAAAAGGCAAGACCCTTGCTTGTTTTATTCATTGTTGTATCCCTAGCTCCTGTTACAGTGCCTGGCACAACACCCAGTGCTCAATAAACATTTAAAATCCATGTGTGAATAAATATTATTATCATATGCCCAATTTACTCACAGGTATGTTGTGAAAAATAAGAGAACACATGTGAAAAGCACCAGATTAAACCCATTATAGCACTGTTTCAGTTATCTCGTCTATTTCAAATCTTGGCAGTCTTCAGGTCCTGTGACTTCTTCATAATGAATTTCTCTTTCATTTTCCTTTCAGTACCCATAGAGACTATTTAAATCAGTTTTTCTCTGTGGTGGCTATTATTTTCATTTGTTCTACTTTTAGTTTCTATTATACATTTTGAGGTTAATCCTCAAGCACTGCTTTGAGCAGATCCTCTGTACTCTGGTTTTGGCCTTCAGTGTTCTCCCACGGTCTGAAGCTTAAGTGCAAACTCAAGAGGAGATTGGATACTTTTCATATTCTAATTTACTTCTAGTCTCTTTTCCCATTACATGTGCTTTTTGCCCTAAATATACTAGGTTCTTGTTCTCTAATATGATGCTTTGATTAATTAATTAATTAATTAATTTTTATGGGATGGGAGAGGGTCAGAAGGAGAAGCAGGCTCCCTGCTGAGCCGGGAGCCCCATGTGGGACTCGATCGCAGGATTCTGGGATCATGACCTGAGCTGAAGGCAGTCGCTTAACCAACTGAGCCACCCAGGCACCCTACTTATTTATTTTAAAAGAAAAATTTTTTTTAAAGATTTTATTTTTAAATAATCTTTATACCCAATGTTGGGCTTGAATTTGCAATCCCGAGATCAGGAATCACACGTTCTACTGACTGAGCCAGGCAGGTGCCCCTCTTCATTTATTATTGAGTTAATTACAGCCTTCTATAGGCCAGGCCCTTTGCCTCAGAGATCAAAGACAAAGTCTCTGCTCTCAAGAAAGTACTCAATTATGTTAAACATTAGAGCATGATAAAAACCAAAACAGGTGCTGTGCACACAGGTGTTGCACAAAGGGCTACTTTTAACCTGGCTTGGGGTGGGAAGGTCAGGGAATACTTCACTGAGGAATTTATACTTGAACTTGACCTTTAAAGACCAATAGGAATTAACTAAGAATCAAGGAAAGTCCAATCCAGGCCAAAGGAAGCAAAAGCAAAAGGGTATAGAGAATAGAGACACAGGTCTGGTAAGATTTGTGAGTATTTCAGTGGCTGGAGCAGAGTGTGAGTGACTTAAGTGCAGAGAGACTGGAGACTAGCAAGGCCTTTTGTGTGTAGTCCCGTCCTCCATGTAAATACCCTGAGGGCAATAGGAATCCAGAAAGAATTTTAAGCAGTGTCATTACTAGTCTGATTGGTCCCTTTGTGTTGTCCCATATGCCTGAAATACTTCCCTTTCTCATCTTTTCTTGAAACCACACTCCCGCCCCCCCATCCCCCCCCCGACCTCCACCTGTCTAAATCCTGCTCATCTTCCAAAGATCACAACAGGTCTGTCTGTCCTCCACAAAATCTTTATAAATCACCAGGTCAAAAGTAATTTCACTTTCCGTTGTGTACCCCTTCTCCAAACCATTTAGGTTTGAAACCTAAAATGAGATTTTTTTTTTTTTAAAGATTTTATTTTGGGGGCGCCTGGCTGGCTCAGTTGGTTAAATGCCTGCCTTCAGCTCAGGTCCTGTTCTTGGGGTCCTGGGATGACGACGCACACCTCCTCCCCGCCCCCCCCCCCGTGGGGCACCCTGCTCAGCATGCAGTCTGCTGCTCCCTCTCCATCTGTCCCTCCCCCACGCCCTGCCCATGCGTGCTCTTTCTCTCTCAATAAATAAAATCTTAAAAAAAAACAACCAAATGAATATAAAGTTAAAAAAAGATTTTAAGTAATTTCCACACCCAACATGGGATTTGAACTTAAAACTCTTGAGATCAAGAGTTGCACGCTCCACTGACGGAGCCAGCCAGGAGCTCTTAAAGTGAGATATTTTTAAAACCCACAATATAACAACATTAATGGGCATTCTTAAAAAGAAAGATTATGGGACGCCTAGGTGGCTCAGTCAGTTTAGCGTCTGCTTTCGGATCAGGTCATGATCCCATGGTCCTAGACTTGAATCTGGTTCCTTGCTCAGTGGGGAGCCTACATCTTTGCCTGCCTCTCTCTCTGACAAATAAATAAAATCTTTAAAAAAAAAAAGATTTTTTATAATCTAATCACCTGACAACTTTTCATATTGCACATTCTTTTCTAAACTAAAAATATGCAAAACATTTAATAATTGAAATCATGGTATATTTATATAGTTTTATTATGTTTCATATTATGTCACATTACGTGATTTAAAATTTTATTATCATTCCTTGAAATTATATCATGTCTCTTTAAAGCTTATTTATTTATTTATTTTTAAGTAATCTGTACACCCAGCATGGGACTTGAACTTGCCACCCCGAGGTCAAGAATCACACACTCTTCTGACTGAGCCAGCCAGGTGCCCCCATTATCATTTTTAGTGGATGTATTTTCCACTGTTCCTATATATCTGGACTTGAAGTTTGTTTTTAATTTTTAGCGCTTTATAGATAATGCCCTAATTTTCCCATGATTATCTCTCCCTTCTCTTTTTTCTTTTTTTAGAATTAATCTCTGCAGCACTCATTTTATTTTTTAAAAGATTTTATTTATTTCTCTCAGAGAAAGGGAGAGAGCACAAGCAGGGGGAGGGGCAGGCAGAGGGAGAAGCAGGCTCCCCGCTGAGCAAGGAGCCTAATGTGGGACTCGATCCTAGGACCCTGGGATCATGACCGGAGCTGAAGGCAGATGCCTAACTGACTGAGACAACCAGGCGTCCCATCCCTTTCTTGTTTTTCTGTTTTTGCTTTTTTTCTGTTGGAAGTATTTCCTTATGCTAAATTCTCAAGGTTGGAGTTACTAAAAGTGTTGAATTATTTTTTACTTTAGCCCCTTACCCCTCCCCCATCAGTGACTTCCCAGGTGTTGTTGATTCTTTGATAATGGATCTGGCATCGGTCTCTTCCTTTCCCTTCTCACCAGTTCAGCCAGTTCTGTCTCTCATGCCGGTGTCATTGCACCCTTTTTTCCCCTGATTTCCTGAGTCTCCAGTGTTTTCCCTTGCCAATTCACCTTTTCATTCTGTCAGATTAAATCTTTTTTTTTTTTAAAGATTTTATTTATTTATTCATGAGAGACAGAGAGAGAGAGAGGCAGAGGGAGAAGCAGGCTCCCAAGGAGCAGGGAGCCCGATGCGGGACTTGATCCCAGGACCCTGGGATCATGACCTGAGCCGAAGGCAGATGCTCAACCATCTGAGCCACCCAGGCACCCTCATTCTGTCAGATTAATTGCCCTAAAACACTGCTTTGGATAAAAGAGTCATTCATTGGACAGATATTTATTGAATGCATACCATGTGCCAGATATTAAACTCCTTAGCTGGCATTTAAAGGTCTGAGTGTACCCCCCCTCATCTGCTCTACACCAGGCCTCTGATTCAGCCACCGTCTCCTGAGCATGCCATCTCCGTTCCCATGGGTGACATTTTGTTTCAGGATGAGCTTCTATTTCGAATCCATTCTGCCTCCTTGTTTACTTACATGAGTTTGACTCTTTAAAGCGCAGCTTCAGTCAGTCCTCCCTCTATGAAGCATCAGCTTTTTCATTCTTCAGTTTATACTCTTGTCTTTAAACTGTTGCATTTAAGCAAGTGATGCCCTCAGTGCCTTTCATTCACCAGGTAAACTTCAAATTTCTCGACGTTGTGTTGAAGGCTTTCCAAGATCTGGCCCCATTTTCTTATTATTCCCTAACACAAACTGTCTGATTCACCCGGACTCCTCTTTTTGTTCTCTCAATACTCCACGCCCCTTCCCACATCCATACCTTTCCTTGCTTGCTGCTTCTTTGTCCAGTCTCTTCTACCTGTCAGATCTTACCCATTTTCTTTAACAATTTTTTTTTAGTTTTAATTTATTAATGATACTTGCATTTTGAACAAAAAGCCAATTCATGGAACAATATATAGTCCATATGGGAGGACTTAGACTTGACTTTTTTTAAAAAAGATTTTATTTATTTATTTGACAGAGAGAGAGCACAGGCAGGGGAAACAGCAAGGAGAGGGAGAGGGAGAAACAGGCTCCCCGCTGAACAGAGAGCCTGACATGGGGCTCCGGCTCGATGCCAGGTCCCTGGGATCATGACCTGAGCCGAAGGCAGACGCTTAACCGACTGAGCCACCCAGGTGCCTCTAGACTTGATTTTTTACTTTTCTTTTACAAATCTTTCTTTCTTTTTACAAAAGTAATAAAGAAAAAAAAAAGTAAGGGCGCCTGGGTGGCTCAGTTGGTTAAGCGACTGCCTTCGGCTCAGGTCATGATCCTGGAGTCCCGGGATCGAGTCCCGCATCAGGCTCCCTGCTCGGCAGGGAGTCTGCTTCTCCCTCTGACCCTCTGCCCTCTCGTGCTCTCTATCTCTCTCATTCTCTCTCTCTCAAATAAATAAATAAATAAATCTTAAAAAAAAAAAAAAAGTAATACATGGGGCGCCAGGCTGGTTCAGTTGATGGAGCATGTGACTTCCTCTCAGGGTTGTGAGTTTAAGCCCCACGTTGGTTGTGGAGCCTACTTAAAAAAAAAACAAAACAAAACACAACACATAATACAAGATAATATATGTATATATAAGATTTTTAAAAACATATTAATGGTATAAATAAAGATATCTATGAGGGCAGAAAGTATATATATTAATGGTTAATGGTTTCTGTTACCTCTTCTTCCAGGTTGCCCTCTTAAGATAGCCAGCATTAAAGGCTTGGTATCTTGGTATGTGTCCTTCCACACCTTTCTCCTTGCCCCTGTGCATAGACCGTATGAACTATTAAGTGCTGCTCCTTGCCCCAATGAGACTGGGAGCATGCCTTACACCAGCAGTTCTCAAAATGTTGTCCAGGACCCTTGGAGGTTCTAAGACCCTTTCAGGAGGTCTGCAAGTCATAACTATTTTTATTATATACTAAGATGTTAATTGCCTTTTTTTGCTGGGTTGACATTTGCTCTGAGGGTGCAAAAGCAAAGGCGGATGAAACTGGTGGCCCCTTAGCACTAATCAAGGTAGTTATACCAACTCCCACTCATTGTGCTCTTCACTGCCACATGCTTGCGGTAAATAATGCCAGTTTCACTTAAGAATATCCTTGATTAGGGGTGCCTGGGTGGCTCAGTTGGTTAAGTGTCTGCCTTCGGCTTGGGTCGTGAGTCCTGGGATCGAGCCCCACGTCGGTCTCCCTGCTCAGCGGGAGCCTGCTTCTCCCTCTCCTCCCCGCTTGTGCTCTCTCTCTCGCTATCTCTGTCACTATAAATAAAAATCAAAAAAAAAAAAAAGAATATCCTTGATTAAACACTAAGATTTACTAATTTTATTAAACCCTGGCCCTTGAATACACATCTTTTTACTTTTTTCCAGCTTTATCGAAATATAATTGATATATAACATTGTGTAGGTTTAAGGCGTGCAATGTGATGATTTGATACATGTTAGTTTGTGAAATGTTTACCACAGTAAGGTTAGTTAACACATCCTTCACATAATTACCATTTTGTTGTTAAAGTCTACTCTTATAGCAACTTTCAAGTATACAATACAGTTCTGTTAATGATGGTTACCATGCTGTACCTTAGATTCCCCAGAACTTACTCATTTTATAATTGAAAGTTACTCATCTTTTTAATGTTCTCTGTGGACTACCTGGGAAGTGAGGATGAAACACTCGGCTGCATACTGAAGTAAGGTGGGGTCTTAAGGAAAAGCACTGGCGCAGCTGTCCACAAGTTGCAAGCTAAACAGGCTTCCTTTTCACAGAACACCATTTTTATGTATAAGAACCGCTGACAAACTTATAATTGAGAACTGGGTATCTGATAGGCATTTTCCTGAAAATGAAGGAAGTGAGCCTGTCATTTCAAGGAAAACAACTGATAGTATTTGTTGCCAGTGGTAAAATTGAAGCCTTCAAGTAAAAATTAGAATTCTGGAAAACTTGTATTTGCCACTGTGAGCTTGACAGTTTCCCAGTAAAGACTTTTCTGGTGAGATTAACAAGTATGTTTGTTTTTTTTAATATTTATTTTTGAGAGAGAGAGCGAGCATGAGTGGGGGGGGCAGAGGGAGAGAGAATCTCAAGCAGACTCCGAGCTGAGCTTTGAGCCTGATGCAGGGGTTTGATCTCTTAACCCCCAGACCACCACCCGAGCCAAAACCAAGAGTCAGATGCTTAAATGACTGTGCCACCCAGGCACCCTTTTTTTTTTTAAGGTTTATTTATTTATTTTGGGGGGGCAGAGGGAGAGAATCTCAAGCAGACTCCCTGCTGAGCATGGAGCCTGACGCATGGCTCCATCCCACGACCCTGAGATCATGACCTGAGCCAAAACCAAGAGTTGGACACTTAACTGACTGAGCCACGCAAGGCCGCTGTTTTTTTTTTTTTTAATATTGCATAGTAAAATGGATGATACTACAAAATAAGAGTGGAAGGGGGATCCTGAAAGAAAAAACTTTGAGGATGAATACTCTACACATTGTCCTGCCACTTGCTTTTTCACTTAGTATATCATGAGCACCATTCAAGCCAGAGTCAGTGCATTTATATCTTGACAATCTTTTTCATAACAGCATGGTGTTCCCCATGTGGATGATCCACATGTATTCAGGCACTCAAATATTGATGGCCATCCAAGTTGCTTTCAGTTTTTCCTATTTTAAGTAACGCAGCAACAAACATCTTTTACATATATCCTTGTGTACTGGTGCTTTTATATTTGTAGTATGGATCCTTAAAAGTTGACCTGTTTTTCATGACCTATCTTAATAAAACTTACCCTCTGTACATCTCCAGTCATTTCTCCTTCCTACAGTTCTTGTTTTTGCCCCCTTTTGGCCTCTTATTCAGTTATTGCCTTTTGATGCCCCCATGCTATTGTCTTGTGTTTTTTTTTTTTTAAACTCTTCCTCTTTGTCTGTCCTATCTTTCCAGCTAGATTAAAAGTAGAAAATAGTATAAAAATAGAAACTCTTGGGGCGCCTGGGTGGCTCAGCTGGTTAAGCGTTCATCTCTTGGTTTCGGCTCAGGTCATGATCTCAGGGTCGTGAGACCAAGCCTGCATCGGGCTCTGCACTCAGCAGGGAGTCTGCCTGAAGATTCTCTCCCTCTATCCCTCCCCCAATGCGCGTGCGTGCTCTCTTTCTCTAATAAATAAATAAAATCCTTAAAAAAACCCCAAACTCCTGAGGGTAGGGATGGTTTGGGCACTCAGTGAATAAATGACAAGAGAGGGATTGAAGGTTGATGAGAGAAAAGGATGCCTTCATGGTTGCATCTAGTGGCTGGATGGATGCTAAGGAAAGCTGTGTGCATTCATGCATTGTTTCAAATTGGAAACTATTTGAAAATTAGGAAGAGTAACTATGTAACTTAATTCTCTCATTGCAGGCAAATACATCGCCTCAACACAACGACCTGACGGGACCTGGCGCAAGCAACGGAGGGTGAAAGAAGGCTATGTGCCCCAGGAGGAAGTCCCAGTGTGCGTGGTTAGGCGTGAGGAGGGGGTACTTAATGGGGTCCCTACAGAAAAGAAGACTCTCCTGATCCCAAGACCCTAGGAAATGGAAGGAGGGAGCACCTATCTGAAAAAGAAGAGGAGAGGGGGCTGAGATTCAGGGATGTGGGAGGGGGGTTACAAATGCCTAGTCCTGTTCTATGGCTTCTGTCCTTCAGAACCTCCAAATAACATTCAGAGACCGGGAACTTTGAGACCTAGAGACCTTCCCATAGTCTGCAGAACAGGGGAAAATTGCAGAGGGACCACAGGAGAGGAAAGAAGCAAGAAAGTGAAAAGGCTGAAGTGATTTGGAAGGTTAAGAAAAGGGCTCCAAAAGTCAGTGATTCTTTGAGAACTGTTGACCTCTCTTCCCTGCAGGTATGAGAACAAGTATGTGAAGTTTTTCAAGAGTAAGCCAGAACTGCCCCCAGGTCTGAGCCCTGAGGCCACTGCTCCTGTCACCCCGTCCAGGCCTGAAGGGGGCGAACCAGGCCTCTCCAAGACAGCCAAACGCAACCTGAAGCGGAAGGAGAAGCGGCGGCAGCAGCAGGAGAAGGGGGAGGCGGAGGCCTTGAGCCGGACTCTCGATAAGGTGTCTTTGGGAGAGACTGCCCAGCTCCCCAGTGCTCCGCAGGGCTCCCGGGCAGCCCCTGCAGCTGCCTCTGAGCAGCCTGACTCAGCCGTCAGCACTGAGAAGGCCAAGAAGATCAAGAGCCTAAAGAAGAAGCTTCGGCAGGTGGAAGAGCTGCAGCAGCGGATCCAGGCTGGGGCAATCAGCCAGCCCAGCAAAGAGCAGCTGGAGAAGCTAGCGAGGAGGAGGGCGCTACAGGAGGAGCTCGAGGACTTGGAGCTGGGCCTGTGAGGCCTTTGGGGAGGGGGGGATGGACTGCAGAACAAACCAGGGGGCGCTCTGGGGTCCTGGGGAATGTGGGCAGCCGCGGTCAGGAGGGCGTACCCTCGTACTGACTCACTTCCACCTCTCCTGGCCCAATTCCGTCCTCCAGAGCCTCGCCTCGCCGTCATTCCTTCCCTCTTCTTCCCAACTCCGATTTTTTGGACTTTTCTCCCTCCCATTCCCAGTGTTGAAAATCTCAGTGACTACCCCAGGTACCTTTGCTGCTGATTTGGGTGTCTTGTTGAAAAGAAGTTTGGGTGGGTGGGAATCTTGCAGAACTGAGGTCGAGGGTAGAGGGAGTACACCCAAGTCTTGGAGTCTCGGTTCCTGTTCACAGTGTTTATGGGTTATTTCTCCCTCCATCCCTCACCTTTTTTTTTTTTTTTTTTTTTAAAGAACAGAATAAACTCAAGTAGACAACATGTCTGGCTTTGTCCCTCTCTTTTCAGCTTCTAGACTTCTAGTAGTTGTTTTATTTCCTTCAGTTTGGTACAGGAAGACAAGTGTTGGGAATAATACTCCTAATTTATTTTATTTTTTAAAGATTTTATTTATTTGAGAGAATGAGACACAGAGCACAAGCATGAGCAGGGAGAGGAGCAGAGGGAGAGGGAGAAGCAGACTCCCGGCTGAGCAGGGAGCCCAACATGGGGCCCGATCCCAGGACTCAGGATCATGATCTGAGCCAAAGACAGATGCTTAACAAACTGAGCCACCCAGGCGCCCCTACTTCTTTTAATTTTTTAAAAAATTGTGAGTGTATCACTCAATTAGCAACACTGGTTTCTATACATGTTTGCTCAGACTTCAGTGAATAGTAATTAGGTTATAATAAAATGAAACTTAGAACAACTTAGAACATTAATTTCACATGTTAATTTATGTGTGTCATTATTCTCATGCTGCATAGCAATGGGGCCTTTGTACCTCCCTTACTGGTTCTTTCTGAAGCTCTTTTGAAATTTTACCTTCTCAGATGCCACCCCAAGATGGCATTGTGGGACAAACTAATACAAGAAGAGGTATTTATGCCAAAAAGAGCTGTCACTTAATTTTTGCATATGCGATTGACCTCCCCCTGCCCCCGCAACTTATCACAAGCTTTCTTTCTATCCAGCTGCTAGTGTAGAGAGCAATGGAGGTCTGTAATGAACTGTAATGTTCTTCACTGTAATGAACTGTCTTAGTTGTTCCAAGTTCTTAGCCTGACTCATAAGGTCCCACACAATCTGGCCTCATTTTTTGCCATCCCTCAACTCTGGCCAAACCACTCCAACTGTACTGACTACTTTCTATTCATTGAATGAGCCATATTCTCTCTGACCTTCAGTCATTTGCCCTTATGGGTCCCTCTGCCTATAATACTCTTCCTTAGTCTTTGGATCTCAATGTCATCCACTCTAGGAAGACTTCCGTTACACTCCAATATTAATTTAGGTGCCTCTCTAAACTTGCTTCCTTACCTAGGTTTGTAATGACATTTATTACAGTACTTTGTTATGCTTGTTCACTTGTTAGCCCTCTTCTTCCTCATTAGATCATTGCACTCCAGGGCACCTGGGTGGCTGTGATGGTTAAGCGTCTGCCTTCGACTCAGGTCATGATCTCCAGGTCCTGGGATCGAGCCCCACGTTGGGTTCCCAGCTCAGCGGGGAGTCTGCTTCCTCTCCCTCTGCTTATGCTCAGTCTCTCTCTCTCTTTCAAAATGAATAAATAAAATCTTAAAAAAAAGTCATTGCACTCCTTGAGCCCTGGGACTGTTTATCATCACTGCATCCCGGTACCCCAAATAGTAAATTCTCAAATAATTGAATAAATAAGGCCACAAGCCATGTGTAGAAACAGAAGATGAGGGATAATTTGTGCCTCGAACAGCTGAGCTCAGTTAACGAGGACTTGCCTTGGGCACCTCAGTGTGAGGCTAAAAGCCTGAGTTCCCTTGTGTAGGACCCCTGCACAATTGTAAAGATTTTATAAATATGACTTAATTGGCTTATATATAGATGTTTGATGTTTTTTAAGTTCAGGTGTTTTAGAGAAATCTATACTTTGAAAACTATTAAGGGGAGATTAATTGCTTTGCAAAAGGGTATGCCACAGTAAACCTTTAAATTTCCTGGATCTTAAGTAGTTTGATTAAAGTTTATTTTGATATTTGTTGGGCCATGTTGTTAGTCATTGTGTCAGTCTGGAGGGATGCAATTATGAATACATTGTAGAGCCTTCATTTAAGGAAGCTATTAAGTTGTATAATTCACTAATTAAATACTAGGCAGATTTAATTAAGTGCTAGACAGCACTGTTTTGAGGGATAACTAAGAGAAACATTTCTTCTAATTGGGGGAATGGAAAGACTTAATGGTGGTGTTGGATTTTGAAGATTATGACTCACATCTCAAGAAAGGCAGGAAGGGGAGAGCAAGCATGGCAGCACAAAAGGGATATGATGAGTTTGCTTTCAATTCTGTAGGGGCAAAAAAAAAATCTGTAGGGGCACCTTTCCTTACAAAAAAATTAGTGTTGATATAGGATGAAAATTTGCACATAAACTAGTGTTTTTCAAAATGTGGGTCATGAAATCGATTTAGAAAGTGGTGACTAGTAGTGTGTTTTGTTTCTCAAGTTTTTTTTTTTAAGATTTATTTATTTTAGGGGCGCCTGGGTGGCTCAGTTGGTTAAGTGTCCAACTCTTGGTTTCAGCTCAGGTCATGATCTTAGGGTTGTGAGATGGAGCCCTGCATTGGGCTCCCTGCTCAGCACGGAGTCTGCTTGAGGTTCTCTCCCTCTGCTCCTTCCCTCGCTTGCACACTTTCTCTGTCAAAATAAATAAAGTCTTTTAAAAAAGAGATTTATTTATTTTAGAGAGAGAAAGAGAGGGAGAGAGAGTCTCAAGTGGACTCTGAGCTGAGCACAGAGACAGAAGTGGGGCTTAATTTTATGACCCTGCGATCACAACCTGAGCCAAAACCAAGAGTTGGACATGACCGACCGCACCACCAAGGCGCCCCAAGATTTTGTTTTTAAGTAATCTTTACACCCAAGTGGGGCTGGAACTTACAACCCTGAGATCAAGAGTCACATGCCCTATCGACTGAGCCAGCCACACACCCCACTAGTGATATTTCTAAATGGAGTAGAATAGAAAATAGCAGAGACTGATGCTTAATTAGGAGTAAATATGTCTCAGGATAATTTTGTTTCAGTATATATGTATATCACTATATCTATCAGTGTTGAGTGAGAACATAAAATGTATTTCTTACCTTGGTTTGCAGGAAAATAAATTTGAAAGCCACTAATAAAAATCAATAGTAAGGGGCTAGGGCCCCTTACATCACACGCTCTCTCTCTAGCCTCTGTATTTGGGATGGATGGGGTAGAAGGATACTAGTTTTAATTATTTCCCCAGTGGGCTCTTGTAGCTTATGGCAAAGTAAGTTAGCTCCTCTCTTACTTCTTACTCTTGAGGCTATCTTACTGTTTATTTGGCAATTCTTTCCCCCTTGCAGATGATTCCAACTAATGTGTAAATAGTAAAGATTCTAGGGGTCTGGAAGTGAGTTATTTTAGAATCAGCCATTTACCCTCAGTGGCTCAGAGCCCATGTGTTAGTTTCTTATTATCCACTAGGTGGTACTGTGAGGGGCCGGTGTTCGCAAGTTATCCTGGCTCTAGACTCCCCCTTATTTTGAAACTAGCAGATAGGTTTACTTAGGCAGAAAATCTTTTTCTCTTCAAGCTCCCAGGCATTCCAGCACAGGGTGTCTAGATCTCCCTCCACTCCCCAACCATAAACTTGTCCTACAGATTGAGGAGGATAGAGACTCTGGGATCGAGAAGGTACAATTTTTTGTCAGTATTGCCATCTCTCAAAAGAGATCAGAAATGCTTTACAGGGGCGCCTGGGTGGCTCAGTTGGTTAAACCGCTGCTTTCAGCTCAGGCCATGATCCCAGGGTCCTGGGATCGAGCCCCACATCGGGCTCCCTGCTCATGCAGGAAGCCTGCTTCTCCCTCTGCCTGCCGCTCCCCCTACTTGTGCTCTCTCCCTCTCTCTCTCGCTCTCTCTCGCTCTCTCTGTGTGTCAAATAAATAAATAAAATCTTTAAAAAAAAAAAGAATTCCGGGGCGCCTGGGTGGCTCAGATGGTTAAGCGTCTGCCTTCGGCTCAGGTCATGATCCCAGCGTCCTGGGATCGAGTCCCGCATCGGGCTCCCTGCTCCTTGGGAGCCTGCTTCTCCCCCTGCCTCTCTCTCTCTCTCTTTCATGAATAAATAAAAATCTTTAAAAAAAAAAAAAAAGATAAAAAAATAAAAAATAAAAAAATAAAAAAAAAGAATTCCTTCTTAAAAAAAAAAAAGAGAAATGCTTTACATTCACCCGTGGAGATCAAAGAAGATGCTGAACTGCAGTGGAAGGAATGGAGGTTATACCCCCAAGACAATAACTGGCTTAGTGGGGGTAATGGAATTGGCTGGGAGGAGCGGAGGGAGAAGATGCTAAAGGATCTCTTCTTTGAGAGGCACCTGGGTGGCTCAGTCCATTAAGCAGTTAAGCTTCTGCCTTCAACTCAGGTCATGATCCTGGGATCCTGGGATGGAATCCCCGTGTCGGGCTTCCAGGGAGCCTGCTTGTCCCTCTCCTCCCTGGTTGTGCTCTCACATGCTATCTCTGTCTCTCTCAAATAAATAAAATATTTTTTTTAAAAAATAAATATTTTTAGGGGCGCCTGGGTGTCTCAGTCGGTTAAGCTTCTGCTTTCGGCTCAGGTCATGATCCTGAGGTCCTGGGATCAAGCCCCACATCGGGCTCCCTGCTCGGCAGGAAGCCTGCTTCTCCCTCTCCCACTCCCCCTGCTTGTGCTCACTCTCTCTGTGAAGTAAATAAATAAAATCTAAAAAAAAAAAAAAAAAAAGAAAGAAAGAAAGAAAAAGAACTGCTTTTAAAAATAAAGATTTTATTATTTTATTTTATTTAAAAATATTTATTTATTTGTCAGAGAGAGCGAGCACAAGCAGGGGGAGCGGCAGGCGGAGGGAGAAGCAGGCTCCCTCGGGCGCAGGGAGCCCCGATGCAGGGCTCGATCCCAGGACCCCGGGATCATGACCTGAGCTGAAGGCAGACGCTTAACCAACTGAGCCACCCAGGAGTCCCCCCAAAATAAATATTTTTTAAAAAGGATCTCGGGGTGCCTGGGTGGCTCAGTTGGTTGAGAGTCTGCCTTCGGCTGAAGTCATACCCCACCTCGGGCTCTCTGTTCAGCGGGGCGTCTGCTTCTCCCCCTCCCTCTGCCTGCCACTCTCCCTGCTTGTGCTCTTTCTCTCTGTCAAATAAATAAGTAAAATCTTTAAAAAATGTTTTTTTAAAAAAGGATTCTTCCTTGGGAAAGCAACAAGTTATAGAATTTGATTATATTCAGCAAACATTTTTCAAGAGCTTTCTATAGGATAGGAGAACACAAAGTTGAATAAATTTTGGTACCTACTTTCTAGGTTCAAGAAAAACAGAGACAACACTCAACAATAATACAGTGTGATAAATAGGGGCATACACAGGGCACTGTGGAAGCATAGGAGGGACCCCTATGTCGGTTGTGGTAGTGGTGGCAGGGAGATGGTGACCAGGGAAGTTTTCCCAGTAGAGATGACACCTAGGCTTTCATCCTGCGAAGATGAATAGGAGCCCTCCAAATCCACAAGGTTCTGCTGTACTCAAGTCTCCCCTGGTGACTTCATTTACTCCTGTGATTTCAACAACTACCTCTGTGCTAATAACTCTCAATGTTTCCCTAGCCCCGTCATCTCCAAAACCTGCCCATCCAGTGTCTATTTGTATGTCACTGTTCAAATTCAACTTGTCTAAAACCAAGCACTGAAAAAGACCCAAGGCTTTGATTTTTATAGGAATCATATAATTTTTATCCTTATTCATTATATGGGTGGATATCACTTCCTGTACTTACTGCAAAATCACACTAACTGAATCTCCAACTGAGATCTCTCTCCACCACCCATTGCCCCAGTCTGTCCTACACACTTAGATCAACAAGATTTTGTTGAGATTTTTAAAGATTCAAAAATCTTTAAGAAAAAAAGAAAAGACAACCACTCTAATAGAAAAAATGGCAAAACACAGACAATTCCAATTGATATGGTTAGATTTAAATCTACCACCATGCTGTTCGTTTTTATTTGTCCTATCTATTTTTTTTAAAGATTTTATTTATTTATTTGACAGAGAGAGAGCAGGTGAGCACAAGCAGAGTGAGTGGCAGAGGAAGAGGGAGAAGCAGGCTCCTGGCTGAGCAGGAAGTCCAACACAGGGCTCGATCCCAGGACCCTGGGATCATGACCTGAGCCGGAGGCAGACGCTTAACGAACTGAGCCACCCAGGCGCCCCGTCCTATCTATTTTTGTTCCTGTTTTCCTGCTGATGTTGAATTGATTATTTTTAGTATTTCATTTTATCTTCACTTACTAACTATATATATATTTTTAATTTTTTATTGTTATGTTAATCACCATATATTACATAATTTGTTTTGGTGTACTGTTCCATGATTCATTGTTTGTTCATAACACCCAGTGCTCCACGCAGAACGTGCCCTCTTTAATACCCATCACCAGGCTAACCCATCCCCCCACCCTCCTCCCCTCCAGAAACCTCAGTTTGTTTTTCAGAGTCCATCATCTCTCCTGGTTCCTCTCCCCCTCTGACTTACTCCCCTTCATTCTTCCTCTCCTGCTATCTTCTTTTTTTCTTTTTTCTTAAAATATATTGCGTTATTTGTTTCAGAAGTACAGATCTGTGATTCAACAGTCTTACACAATTCACAGTGCTCACCGTAGCACATATCTTCCCCAATGTCCATCACCCAGCCACCCCATCCCTCCCACCCCCGACCACTCCAGCAACCCTCAGTTTGTTCCTGAGATTAAGAATTCCTCATATCAGTGAGGTCATATGATACATGTCTTTCTCTGATTGACTTATTTCACTAAGCATAACACCCTCCAGTTCCATCCACGTCGTTGCAAATGGCAAGATCTCATTCCTTTTGATGGCTGCATAATATTCCATTGTGTATATATACCACTTCTTCTTTATCCATTCATCTGTCGATGGACATCTTGGCTCTTTCCACAGTTTGGCTATCGTGGACATTGCTGCTATAAACATTGGGGTGCACATACCCCTTCGGATACCTACATTTCTATCTTTGGGGTAAATACCCAGTAGTGCAATTGCTGGATCATATGGTAGCTCTATTTTCAACTGTTTGAGGAACTGCCATACTGTTTTCCAGAGTGGTTGCACCAGCTTGCATTCCCACCAACAGTGTAGGAGGGTTCCCCTTTCTCCACATCCCCGCCAACATCTGTCGTTCCCTGACTTGTTAATTTTAGCCATTCTGACGGGTGTGAGGTGGTATCTCATTGAGGTTTTTTTTTTTTTCATTTAATCTTTTTTTATTGTTATGTTAATCACCATATATTACATCATTAGTTTTTGGTGCAGTGTTCCATGATTCATTGTTTGTTCATAACACCCAGTGCTCCATGCAGAACGTGCCCTCCTCAATACCCATCACCAGGATAACCCATCCCCCTCCCCCCCTCCCCTCTAGAACCCTCAGTTTGTTTTTCAGAGTCCATCATCTCTCATGGTTTGTCTCCCCCTCTGACATACTCCCCTTTTCTTCCTCTCCTGTTATCTTCTTCTTTTTCTTTTTTCTTAAAATATGTTGCGTTATTTGTTTCAGAAGTACAGATCTGTGATTCAACAGTCTTGCACAATTCACAGCGCTCACCGTAGCACATACCCTCCCCAATGTCTATCACCCAGCCACCCCATCCCTCCCACCCCCAACCACTCCAGTAACACTCAGTTTGTTTCCTGAGATTAAGAATCCTCATATCAGTGAGGTCATGTGATACATGTCTTTCTCTGATTGACTTATTTCACTCAGCATAACACCCTCCAGTTCCATCCACGTCGTTGCAAATGGCAAGATCTCATTCCTTTTGATGGCTGCATAATATTCCATTGTGTATATATACCACATCTTCTTTATCCATTCATCTGTCGATGGGCATCTTGGCTCTTTCCACAGTTTGGCTATTGTGGACTAACTATATATTTTTTTCAGTAGTTGCACTAAGGCTTACTATATGCATCTTTAACTTAACACAGATGATCTTCAAATAATATATGATTTCATGTGTAATGTAAAAACCATATAGTAGTATACGTCCATTTTCCCTTTGCACATCCTTCTTGCTATTTTTTTTTTTAAGGATTTTATTTATTTGACAGAGAGAGACAGCGAGAGGGAACACAAGCAGGGGAGTGGGAGAGGGAGAAGCAGGCTTCCCGCTGAGCAGGGAGCCCGATGTGGGGCTCGATCCCAGGACCCTGGGATCATGACCTGAGCTGAAGGTAGACGCTCAAAGACTGAGCCACCCAGGTGCCCCTCGCTATTGTTGTCATACATTTTACTTCTACATATATCCCACTGTATATTACTATTTTTGTCTTAAAGAATCTATTATTTTTATTTCTTTATTTATTTTAAGTAAACTCTACACCCAGTTTAGGGCTCAAACTCACAACCCCAAGATCAAGAGTCGCAAGTTCTACTGATTGAGCCAACCAAGTGTCCCAAAGAGTCAATTATCTTTTAAACAACTTTTTAAAAATGTCTTTTATATTTACCTACATATTTACTATTTCCATTCCCTTAATTTGTTTGTGTTGATCTCAGTTTCTATTTGGTATCATCTCTCCTCCATCTGAAGAACCTCCTTTGACATGTCTGGTAATGTAAGTGATAAAATTTTTTAGCTTTTTTGGTCTTAAAATTTCTTTTTTGTCTTCATTTTTACAGACACTTTAAATACTATTGTAAGTTGACACTTGTTTCATTTAGCACTTTAAAGGTGTCAGTCCATCGTCTTCTGTCTTGAATGTTTCTGATGAGAAGTCAATGCTTATACTTGTCTTTGCTTCAGTATTTATATCTTTTTCTCTGTCTTCTTTTCAGATTTCCTTTTTATCATTGGTGTTCAGCAATTTGATTATGCTGTGTCTAGGTATAATTTTTTTGTATTTATCCTGTGTGAGATTCATCAGATTATTTGGATCTGGTAGTTGATATTTTTTCACTAAATCTTGTGAATTTTTTGCCGTAATTTCTGCAAATATTCTTTTCTGCTCCCCTTGTTTTCCAGTGCTCCAAATTATATGTATGGTAGAATGCTTGGATCATCCAACAGATCACTGAGGCTCTCCTTATTTCCCCTCCAGCTTTCTTTTCTCTCTGTGCTTCAGGTAACATAGTTCTTATTTCTTTTCTTTTCTTTTCTTTTAAATTTTATTTATTTGACAGAGAGACACACAGCAAGAGAGGGAACACAAGCAGGGGGAGTGGGAGAGGGAGAAGCAGGCTTCCTGCCGAGCAGAGAGCCTGATGTGGGGCTCGATCCCAGGACCCTGGGATCATGACCTGAGCCGAAGGCAGACGCTTAATGACTGAGCCACCCGGCACCCCCATAGTTCTTATTTCTACATCTTTAAGTTCACTGATCTTTTCACCTTCATCATCTAATTTTCTGTTAAGGCCATACAATATTATTTTTCATTTCTTTTGTAGAGTCTCTATATCTTTCCTCATTGGATTTATGGTTTTCTTTAAATATTTGAACTTATAACTGATGTTTTGAAATCTTTAACTATTAATTGCATAATTTCTGTCATTTCTGGGTCTGTTTTTACTGTCTAATTTTTCTCCTGGCTATAGATCACATTTTTAAAAAATTTTGCTTATTTATCTATTTATTTGGTGGTTAGAAGGAGCATGTTTATTAGACACTGGACATTGTAAATGTTACATTGTGGAATTTCTGGATTTTATTGTCTTTCTTGAAGAGTATTGGGCTTTGTTCTGACAGGAAGTTAATTTACTTGCATATTAACTTGATACTTTTGAGGTAAATTTTTAAACTTTGTTAGGGCAGGTCTAGAGTAGCTTTATTCTTGAGTTAGTAGAAGTCCACTCCTAAGGCACAGCTTTTTTGAGGTAGCTAATGAATGCTCTGAATGTTTTTTTTTAAAGATTTTATTTATTTATTTATTTGAGAGAAAGAGAGAGAGAGAGAGAAATAGCATGAGAGGGGAGAGGGTCAGAGGGAGAAGCAGGCTCCCTGCTGAGCTGGGAGCCTGATGTGGGACTCCATCCCAGGACTCTGGGATCATGACCTGAACCCAGGGCAGTCGTTTAACCAATTGAGCCAACCAGGCGCCCAATGCTCTGAATGTTTGACATGGTCTCTCCAGTCTGACTAGTTAGAACTCTAATTTCCTCCATCCCTGTGTAAGCTCCAATAATTATTCACTTTATAATTCCCCTGCAATTGTTCTTTACCTGGTAGTTTATTTTTGGCCAGTTTTAAGGAGTCTCCCCTCTCATGCCATGCATGTGCAGCCTACTGTTCAGCCAAAGACTCACAGGACCACTATGCAAATTTGTGGAGCTCTTTCTTTGCATAGCTCCCTTCTCTCTAGTACTTTCTCACAGAATCCAGCCTCCTCAGCCTCCCTGAAATCAAATCTCTGTCTCCTCAGCTCAACAAAACCACTGTACTCTGCTTGGATTTCCCATCCTTGTGTTATATAGTCTGAAGAGAATTTATGGGTAGATAGTTGGGATAATTGGAAAGTGCACATAATTTGCTTTTTCCTTTTCTCTTAGGGATCACAATCTTATGCTGCCTTTGCCCAATATCTTAAAACAGTAGTTTCATGAGGGGAAGTGGGGGGAATGGGGTAACTGGGTGGTGGGCATGAAGGAGGGCACGTGATGGAATGAGCACTGGGTGTTGTATGCAACTGATGAATCACTGAACTCTACCTCTGAAACTAATAATATACTATATTGTTAATTAATTGAACTTAAATTTAAAAAAAAGGAACCCCCCAAAACACACAGTAGTTTCATATATTTTGTGCAGTTTTCTTGGTGTGTGTGTGTGTGTTTGTGTGTGTGTGTGTGTGGTGGGAGGGCTAGTCTGATGCCAGTTACTTTGTCATAGTCAGAAATAAGAAGACAATTCAATTTTCACTTGACATAGAATTCTATATAGAATTTCTTTTAGTTCTTCAAAGATGTCATTCCATTGTCTTCTGACTTGTATTGTTATCTTTGTTTTCCTATGTGTAATGTTTCTTTATCAGAAATGAAAAGTAAAACAACCAAATACTTTATTCTTTATTTTTTTAAGATTTTATTTATTTATTTGACAGAGAGAGAAGCACAAGACAGGGGACACAAGCAGGGGGAGTGGCAGAAGGAGAAGCAGGCTTCCCGCTGAGCAGGGAGCCCGATTGGGGCTCGATCCCAGGACACTGGGATCATGACCTGAGCCAAAGGCATCTGCTTAACGACTGAGCCACCCAGGCGCCCCCCAAATACACTTTATTCTTATGTTATTAAGAAAAAAAAAAGAGCTCGGTGTGGTAAGTATCAGGGAAATGGGTATATTCATATTTCTTGTGGTATAAATTTTCAAAATGTTCTGGCGGGGTTAATTTGACCTAAGATACTAATCATCTAAAATATTTTTCTAGGCACATAGGAGAATACATATATAGAGAACAGCTTTTTTTTTTTTAAGATTTTATTTATTTATTTGACAGAGAGAGACACAGTGAGAGAGGGAACACAAGCAGGGGGAGTGGGAGAGGGAGAAGCAGGCCTCCCGCCGAGCAGGGAGCCCGATGTGATGCGGGACTTAGGGCTCGATCCCAGGAGCCTGGGGCCATGACCTGAGCCAAAGGCAGACGCCTAATGACTGAGCCACCCAGGCGCCCCATAGAAGAGCTTTTTATTTAAAAAGAAATAGGAGTCCGCCCCAAGCGCATCTGCAATTCAAAATGTCACATCCATCCCGTCAAACTAATCCCTTCAACCCCAGTAACCCCCAGGTCTTTTTTGGTGTGAATATTGGAGGGAGAAAGTTGGTAGAATTGTCTTAGAATTGTTTGCAGATGTTGTACCCAAAACTGCAGAAAATTTTTGTGCTTTGTGTACAGGAGAAAAAGGCATTGGACCCACCACTGGGAAACCTCTCCATTTCAATGGATGCTCTTTCCATTGAATTTTTAAGAAATTTATGATTCAAGGTATAGACTTCTCATATCAAAATCGGACAGGTAGAGAAAGTATTTATGGTGAAAAATTTGAGGATGAAAATTTCTTTTTTTTTTAAAGATTTTATTTATTTATTTGAGAGAGGGACAGAGAGACAGAGAGAGAGAGCATGAGCGGAGAGAGAGAAGCAGACTCCCTGCTGAGCAGGGAGCCTGATGCTGGGCTCCATCCCAGGACCCTGAGATCATGACCTGAGCCAAAGGCAGATGCCCAACCAACTGAGCCTTCCAGGTGCCCTGAAAAAAAATTTTTTTTTAAAACAAATCCTCTTTTTTTTTTAATTTTATTTACTTATTCATGAGAGACAGAGATAGAGAGAGAGAGAGGCAGAGGGAGAAGCAGGCTCCCAGGCAGCAGGGAGCCTGACGCAGGACTCGATCCCGGGACCCCAGGATCATGACCGGAGCCGAAGGCAGTCGCTTAACCAACTGAGCCACCCAGGCGCCCTACACTAGTAGTTTTTTTAATTAATAAACTTTATTTTTTTTAGAGCAATTTTAGGTTCACAGCAAGATTGATCGGGTACAGAGAGTTCCCATAAACCCCCTACCCTCACACATGCAAAACTTCCCCCACTATTGACTTTCCACATCACAGTGGTACATTTATTACAATGTTGAACCTATATTGACACATCATTATCACTTAAAGTCCATAGTTTACATTAGGGCTCACTCTTGCTGTTGAACATGCTATGGGTTTTGACAAATGTCTAATGACATGTATCTACCATTGTAGTATCATACATGATAGTTCCACTGCCCTGAAAGTCCTCTGTATTCTGCCTGTTTATCCCCCAACCCATGGCAACCACTGATCTTTTTACTGTATCTGTAGTTTTGCCTTTTCCAGAATGTCATATGTAACCTTTCCAGATTGGCTTCTTTCAGTTAATAATATGCTAACATAAAATAACATGGTTCCTCCATGTGTTTTCATGGCTTGATAGCTCATTTTTTCAGCACTGAATAATATTCCATAGTCTGGATGTACTACTACAATTTATCTGTTCACTTACTGAAGGACATCTTGATTGCTTCTAAGTTTTGGCAATTATGAGTAAAGCTGCTATAAACATTCATGTGCAGGTTTTTGTGTGGACATAAGTTTGGTTCATTTGGGTAAACACAAAGGAGTGTGATCGCAGGATTGTATAGTAAGAGTATGTTTAGTTTTGTAAGAAACTGCCAAACTATCTTCCAAAGTGGCTAGTCCATTTTGCATTCCCACCAGCGATAAATGAGAGTTCCTGTTGCTCCATATACTTGTCAGCATTTGGTTTTGCCAGTGTTTTAGATTTTGGCCATTCTAGTTGGTATGCAGTGATAACTCACTGTTGATTTAATTTGTAATTCCCTAATGATATAGGATGTTGAACATCTTTTCATACGCTTACTTGCTATCTGTAGATCTTCTTTGATGAGATGTCTAGGTCTTTCACCCATTTTTATTTATTTATTTTATTTATTTTTTTGCACTTGTTAGCATTTAATGAACGCCCTCAAATGTGGCTTCAAGCTACTAGAACGCAGGCGCCCCCAACACCCTTAATCTTCTCCTCTGCTCTTCTACTGAAGAATTTGGCCTTCACGATGACAGGCTGTTTTGGGAGTTTTCCCTTTCCCAAAACTTTGTAGTAGCCCGATTGCACCACATCGATGATAGGAGCAGCTCCAGTCTTGTTTTTGGCAGCATTTACCCGTGTCTGCTCACTGACCAAGGTCCACAGTTTATCAAGGTTGACAGTTGGGCAGAAGCTCTGGTTCCTTTTTAAGTGGTAATGTCTCATACCAACTTTTCCAAAGTATCCTGGATGATATTTGTCGAAGTTGATCCTGTGGTGATGCATGCCACCAGCATTACCCCAGCCTCCTGGGTGCTTCCGGTGCTTGTCGATGCGGCCGTGGCCGTGGTTCAGGTGGCCCCGAGGTTTCCGGGTCTTCCTCAGTCTGGATGGCATGTTGGCAGCTCAGACGGAAAATATTTATTTATTTTAAAGATTTTATTTTATTTATTTGACAGAGAGAGAGATGGAGAGCAGGAACACAAGCAGGGGGAGTGGGAGAGGGAGAAGCAGGCTTCTCGCGGAGCAGGGAGCCCGATGCAGGGCTCGATCCATTTTAAAAAAATCAGGTGGTTCAGGGGCTGGGTGGCTCATTCGGTTAACTGTCTGCTTTCTGCTCAGGTCATGATCCTGGGGTCCTGGGATTGAGCGCCTCATCAGGCTCCCTGCTGAGCAGGGAGTCTGCTTCTCCCTCTCCCTCTGTCTGCTGCTCTGCCTGCTTGTGCACGCCCTCTCTCTTTGTCTCTCTGTCAAATAAATAAAATCTTAAAAAAAAATCAGGTGGTTCATTTTCTTGTCACTGAGGGTTTTTTTTTTAAGATTTTATTTATTTATTTGAGGGGAAGTAGGGGCAGAGGGAGAGGAGAGAGTCAGTCTCGAGCAGACTTGCTGCTGAATACAGAGCCTGACTCAGGGGCTCAATCTCACAACCCTGAGATCAGGACCTGAGCTGAAATCAAGAGTTGGACGCTTAACTGACTGAGCCACCCAGGCGCCCCATCTTATTACTGAATTTTAAGAGTTTTTTTGTATATTTTGGATACCAGTCCTTTATCAGATGTGTCTTTTGCAAATATCTTTTATCACCCTTTAGCATGTCTTCTCATTCTCTTGACATTGTCTTTCTCACAGAAGTTTTTAATTTTACTGAAGTTCAGCTTATTAGTTGTTTCTGTCATGGATCATGCCTTTGGCATTGTCTCTGAAAAGTCTTTGCTGTATTCAGGGTCATCTACGTTTTCTCCTAGGAGTTTTATAGTTTTATGCTTACATTTAGGTCTATGATCCATTTTGAGTTAAGATCTGTGTCTGGATTTTTCATGTGAATTTCCCCATGTCAAGATCCTTAATTTTATCATTTGTAAAGCCCTTTTGGCCATGTAAGGGAACATATTTAGAGATTCTGGGGATTAGAACATGGACATATTTGTGGCTCATTATGGAGCGTACCGTTGGGTTACGAAGAGTCAAGAGCAAGGATGCATCTGGTCTTGTGGGACCAGCAAAGAGATACTACCATGAACCCAGGTGTGTTCTTCCTGTCTCTCTTCTCATTTTGCCTCTGATCTTCTGTTTTGGGCTTCTTTCCTAGCAATAGGCTTCTTCTGGTTCTCTGTCCTCAGAGGGGGGAAAATTAGCCATAACTCACTGCCCGACCTTTACATGTTTCAGACCCGGTCACATGAAGAGACTAACTTATTTCTTTTTCAGACCCAGTTCCTGGGGTGTGGGGAGGAATACACCTACTTGACTCAGTTGTCTATCTCTAGTTCAGTTAGCTGGTCTGGAGGACAGAGTTTTACATAGCATAAATACGGCTGCTGGCAGTCACCCATTTAACGATGTGGAAGGGGGACAGAGAAGGGTAATCACTGTGAGATGGACAAATTTCCCAAAGAAGTAACCACCACATTTATGTACATATACCTCTTACTCTCTGACCATATATTTTCATAATCTACTTGGGGAATATTGGTGGAAAAGTTTAAGAGGCACCAATAAATTCAGTAAGTGAAGCAGTGAATGACAGATAAATACAATTTTTACCAATACTCATTTCTTATATTTGCAAGGGTATATTTTGGCTAGTCAGAAGAACAAACGATTCTTTTGTTTTGCCCTCCAATAAATGTCCTTAATCCAAGCTAGGTTCAGCTTCTTATGCTCAACTCCCCAACTTTTTACTTGCTTCTTTTTCACTCTCTTTTGTCACTGGCCTCCACCACTGGCCTCATAGCAGAGGGCTAACATGCTTGCTTATCAATTCTTTTTGATCTTATTGACCACCAATGGCTACTCTGGTCAGTGACCAGCCTTAATTTGTGGCCAGTGATCAACTAGATATTTCTCCATCTGTTCCAGCTCTTGGTTCCCAAATATCTCTCAGATCTTTCCTCCCAGTGTGCTCCTATCCCATCAGTGTCTGGCTTTTTGAAGGCAGGCAGTTAGGTATTATCTCAAGTTTTTACAAAGGGGAAGCATCACTCCTTTAATAACACTCCCCCACACATACTAGGAGTGTTACAAAAATGGGCAACAGGCAAGCACACACATCCTTAAGAATAGCTTCTGGATAAAAAAATCTGAGGATACATGGGGCGCCTGGTGGCTCGGTTGGCTGGCCCTTCGACTCTTGAATTCAGCTCAGAGCATGATCTTTGGGTCTAACCCTGCGTTGGGCTCCACACTCAGTGGGGAGTCTGAGTCTCTCCTTCTCTCTCTCTCTAAAAATAAGTGAATAGAGAAATCTTAAAAAAAAATCTGAGAATATAGTCTTCTTTAGGATCAACAATCTTCTTTCTCAATTATCTTTTTCTATTTCTCATTTCAAAACTTCTTTCACAGCTCAAACTCAAACTGGAACTTTGCCCCTTTGACACTTCATTTTTTTAAAAGATTTATTTATTTATCTTAGAGAGAAGCAAGCACAGGGTGGGGGAGGGGCAGAGGGAGAGAGACTCTCAAGCCGACTCCATGCTGAGCAGGGAGCCCAACTCGGGGCTCAATGTGGTGCTCAATTTCACGACCCTGAGATCATGACCTGAGTCAGAGTCAAGAGTCGGAGACTTAACTGACTGAGCCACCCAGGTGCCCCTTGCCCCTTTTGACAGTTTAAAATCCTTTAGCTCTTTCTTCCTCACTATATGCAGGATATACTTGTTTACCATGTTGATCCTTCCCCCATTGTCAAATTAATGAATTCACTAAAAAACAAAAATATAACCACACTGGTGAACCCTCCACTATCCTTTTTAAATAAGTTAGGAACAAAACAAGGAGCACAAAGGAGAACCCTCTCCCTACATGCCTCCCCCCTTAAGGGCAGCTTTCTCACCCCACTAGCCCTCTCCACAGTTGCTCGCCTGGCAGAAGAAGAATTGGGTTACTCCTAGGTCTCCTTCCCCCATCTAGTTACTACCCTTTTCAAAAGGGGAAGTCAGGGCTGAATTCTTTCCTTTGCCAACTCCCTATCAAAGCCTTTTGCCAATAAACAGGGATCCAAACATGAACTTTCCAGGCCCATGACAGTCCCCAAACATGAGGACAGATCTGTTTCTTGGGGTCACAAAGTGAGGACAGGAAGCCAAAGTGCTCCCCACATCCCACTGCTCTTGGGAAAAGCAACAAAAATCAGGTTGGTTTTCATTAAGAAAAAGGCAGCCATTCCCAGAAGGAGCAAAAATCCTTTGTGTTACCATCATTTCCCTATCATCCTAGATGCTGAAAGAACGTTTAAGTTTTTTCCCCCATTAAATAATTATTTTGTAAAGATTTTATTTATTTGAGAGAGAGAGAAAGAGAGCACAAGCAGGTGGGAGAGGCAGAGGGAGAAGCAGGCTTCCCGCCCAGCAGGGAGCCCAATGTGGGGCTTGATCCTAGGACCCTGGGATCATGACCTGAGCTGACGGCAGCCACTCAAACAATTAAGCCACACAGGTGCCCCTTCCCCTTTAATTTAATCACTTTTAAAAAAAGATTTTATTGGGCGCCTGGGTGGCTCAGTTGGTTAAGCGACTGCCTTCGGCTCAGGTCATGATCCTGGAGTCCCGGGATCGAGTCCCATGTCGGGCTCCTTGTTCAGAGCTCCTTGTTCCTCTCTCTCTGACCCTCTTCCCTCTTGTGCTCTCTATCTCTCATTCTCTCTTTCAAATAAATAAATAAGATCTTAAAAAAAAATAAAAAAGATTTTATTTATTTGAAAGAGAGAGAGAGCACGAGCATGGGGGCAGGAGCAGAGGGAGAGGGACAAGCTGACTCCATACTGAGCATGGAGCCAGATGCAGGGCTTGATCCCAAGACCCCAATATCATGACCCGAGCCTAAATCAAAAGTTAGATACCTAACAGACTGAGCCACCCAGATGCCCCCACTTGAGCTTCTTATTCCTCTACTCTCTCCTTACTCTAGAGGCTAGAATTTATCCCTTCATACATCTCTTTGGCACTGTACTGGGTAATGGGATAACAAGCAGAAGCCTCCAGCAATCTCCAGGGGAGTTCTGTTACCTTCTCCTGTAAATTGGAGACAAGGAGCAGATCTTGGTTTTCCTCACACTTTGACAGGAACTGGAGAACGTAAGGATTTGGGTCTGATATCCTCTCAACTGAACCAATTCAGGCCAGTGCCGGAGTGCGTGCGTGTTTGAGGAGCTATAGGTGGGAGGGAATGCTTGTGATGGGGAAGTGTTTCTAGGGGGCCTGAGGAAGTCTGGAGCATCCTGGGAACAGAATGTGCTGGCTCAGGCCCTGAGCCAATCTCCAAGCCCCTCCCACTTCTCTCCTCACGTCACTAACCAGTTCCAGCTGTGCACAATCCAGGCCATCTCTTCCCATCTGGCTTCTAGGAACTTATGACTAATTAAAGGAGTGTGTGTTGCCGGAGGGGGGGGGATCTTAAAAACAGAGGTTTCCAGGGAACAGCTTGGAAAACTCAATCCCATTCAGCCAGGGAAATTTCCCTCTCTCCTGATTCCCTCAGGGCTCAGGGGAAACAGGCCAGAAGCTAACACCGCATTTCTCTAAATCAAGAGCAGTGTCTGGGTTGGTGAGTTATAACTTATGCTTTTCTCACCTCCAGTTTCCAGTTTCAGGCCCCAGACTTGCCCTTTATACCAGAATGTCCAGCCCTAGGGGCCACCCCTTTCCGGTAAGGGTGGCTGTCAGAGAGGGCGGGTGATGGTTTAGAGATCCGCTTCTCTTGGACTTAGAGACTTCTAACAAACCTTTGCCCTACAACCTGTAGCCCTATTGCCCTGATCACTAGAAAATACTCTCAGAATCTAACCTATTTCTTCCTGTTACAGTTTAAAATATTTTATTTAAAAATATTTCCGTATACAACTCTTCCGCCACATTTGTGGACAGGGAGGGAAACTAGTTTGCAGGAAGGGAGCAAGCAAGCCAAAGAACGCAGTTCTTTCCCTCTGAATCAAGTTCTCTTTTTGGGGCAGGCAGAGCACATGTCCTAACCCTTTGCACACATCCCCATATCTCCCCCAGTGAGAGATGACAAATTCAGAGGGAAAAAGAGCTGGGTCAGCCTGGCTCAGGGGGTGGGGGCTGGTGGAAGGGGTGGCCATGATGTCACTAGGGGACCGGTTAGTCATAGGTCCTTGCACATGTGCCCGCCTGCAGCTCCTGGCTCTAGGGGGTTTGGTCTGGGTGCCTGTGGAAACTCTTGGGAGGCTGCAAAGATCATCACAGCTTGAGCCTGAGGCTCAACTGCTTCCTAGCTGTGTGACCTCAAGCAACCTACTAGAGATTCAGTTTCCTTTTCGGTAATAAGATGATAATACCAGCTCGGTTGTTGAGAGGTAGATGAGGTAAACTACTCAGCAGCTTTTACTATTTTACTCTATTCTCTCCTGGTTCCTTAGTATCTGGAATGTGGTTCCATGCCAGAGCGAGTGCCCACCTTTTGTAATAATTTCTTACACACTGTCACACGTTCTTTTTTTTTTTTTTTTAAGATTTTTTTTATTTATTTGAGAGAGAGAGAGAGAGAGAGAGAGAGAGAGAGAGAAACAGCATGAGAGGGGAGAAGGTCAGAGGGAGAAGCAGGCTCCCCGCTGAGCCGGGAGCCCGATGTGGGACTCGATCCCGGGACTCCGGGATCATGACCTGAGCCGAAGGCAGTCGCTTAACCAACTGAGCCACCCAGGCGCCCCCTGTCACACGTTCTTAAGTGTCCTCCCTGCTCCTTTTTTTTTTTCTCTCATAGATGGTGCCTAAGGGGAGGGAGTAATCAGCTATCACATTCATCTTCTTTCCCTCACATCCTCCCTGTCTGTATCCTCCTCTCTCCCCACCACCCTCAGCTCCTGTCCCTCCTGCATTATTATTATTATTATTATTTACTATTTCTTATCGCTTTCTCTTCCATCCCAGCCCATCTCTAGGGGCTGAGTCTGGGCAGGCAGAGCTGGAGCTGAACTCAGAGCCACAGAGCTGCAAGGAAATGGGTCAAAATGTTACTAGTGGTTCTCTTCTGGGTAGCATTTACTGGTGATTTTCATGTTCTTCCTTGTTTATTTTGATATTTTCCAAATTTACTACAATGAGCAAAGGATAACTTTTATTCAGGAAAAAGAGAAAACTTTATTTATTTATTTAAAAAGATATTTATTTGACAGAGAGAGAGCATGAAAGAGCACAAGCAGGGGGAGTGACAGAGGGAGAGGGAGAAGCGGGCTCCCGCTTAGGGGAGCCGGACGACGTGGGACTCGATCTCAGGACCCTGGAATCATGACCTGAGCCGAAGGCAGATGCTTAACCGATGGAGCCAGCCAAGGTGGCCAAGAGAAAACTTTAATCAGAAAAAAATTATAATTTTCAATTGGACTATGTCCTGTTCTCAAAAAAAGAGGGAGTGAGGGGTGGAGGGTGGAAAGAAGGGGAGAAAGGCAAGGTTTCAAAAGAACCCTGCAGGGGGCTGAGTGAGAGCTAGTTCCTAAACTCTGTCATTTCTTGGGGACATCAGCCTTGGTGATGGCCTCAGTCATGGCCTTTGTCACTTCTCGGTCAGAAGCTCCCTGTCCTTCCTTGCCTGTCACTGGTCATTTAGGACTTAGTCACCTGATTGTTACCCAGTTCAGGGTTGGGTGGGTCAAGGGCTCAGCATCATCAAGGGCAACAATATGAGTCAGGAGTATCCCCCACCTCGACCCTGGAGCGTGAAGAGTTCCCTTGTAAACCTTGCCAGCCTTACAGCCTAGCATGTGGGGAAGGGCTCAGCATTGGGGTCCTACTGAGAACATGAGTTCAGTAACCCCTTCTCCCAGTCCTATCCCTACTTCTCTGTGCATTTGAAGGATATGCAAATGTGTGATGCATAAATGAGAGTGGAACCTTAGGTGGCTCCTAAACATTTGAAGAACAAAATTCTTTTTTTTTTTTAAGATTTTATTTATTTATTTGACAGAGAGAGACACAGCGAGAGAGGGAACAAAGCAGGGGGAGTGGGAGAGGGAGAAGCAGACTTCCTGCAGAGCAGGGATCCCGGTGTGGGGCTCGATCCCAGGACCCTGGGATCATGACCTGAGCCAAAGGCAGACACTTAACGACTGAGCCACCCAGGCGCACTGAAGAACAAAATTCTGAGAGTCATCATGGTGGTGCATGGAAAGAGTATGGGTTATGTTGGGTTATGGAGTCAGGAGAGGGATTTGAATATAGCCAGATCAATTGGGAGCTTTATGTGCTTAGTCAAGTTCCCTCTCTGGGTCTCCATTTACTCTTATAAAAAAAAAAAATGGCCACAAAAATGGCAAAAACAAAAAACAAACAGAAAAGACCAGAACAATTCCTCTGTCCTAGGAGGGTTGTGAGAATTAAATGAGATCATTGATAAATCACCCAACACAAAGTAGATGTTTTAAAGTGGAAGTTTGTCATTTCTTCCTTAAAGAGCACTCAAGACCATCTCTCAGCTCTGGCTCCCAACCATTTTCCCACCCCAGTTATTTGTGTGACAAAGATTCATGAAGCACCTCCTGAAGCACTGAGCTGGCCAGAGCTAGGTACTAGGGACTCAGCAGGGAATGAAGTAGTCCAGACCCTGGAAACTACTCACCGAGCACAGAAGTTTGGCTCAGCTCTGCACTTTTACTCAAGGCCCGCACGGTCCCTGTCCCTCAGGGCTCTTTTACTCCAGCCACTTCTCAGCCAGCCTTCACAGTCCGGCTCAAAACCTGCCTTCGTGGCGAACCTCCCCACGGCCCCATGATCCTTAGGATGGGGCACCTCTGGCCTGGCATCCTGGTTCCCCTCATTCTGGGTACTTGGATCAGCCTCACCCTATCCGCCATCTCCCTGTGGGCAAGCTCTGACCCTTTGCTGCTTTGTGCCCTTGTTAACCCCCATCCCCAACCCGACATTATGGGCTCGTTAAATGCTTGAAATAATGACTTTTTGTTAAAGCACACACAAGTGGGCTTCAAGAAATCCCCAAATTGGTCTCCAGTACAAAGAAACTGAGACCTCATCTCTGATTTCTTCACCTGAAACCTGAGCACCTAAACTGCTTCTTACCACTTCACTTTTATTTTTTTTTCCTATCCTAGAGCAGACAGGGACCCATGAAGGTTGAGGATAAGGGGTTTGCTGCCCCAGGGTTCCTGGGGCACAGGAATGTCCAGCTCCAGGGGATAGCCATGGTCCCTATCCCAGTCTGCAGAGATTCTGCATCTCCTCCTGCCAGGATGCCCACCCCCAGGACAGCATGAAAAGTCTTCTCATCTCCAAGAGAGGACTCTGTGGGAATGGCTTGGGGCTCTTCTTGCCAGAAGCTCTGTGGCAAGGCAGGGGTTAATGGTGAATTGCAACATATCTCTGGGCTGAGTCGCCTCCCACTGCCACTCCTCCCAATTCCCCTCCTCTGAAGTTTTATAAAGAGGGCTGGAGATTGGAGAGTGGGAAGAACTGGAGGCAGGAGCGCCCCCCCCTTACCCCCCCAGCCCTGCTTCCCCAGGCTCCCAGAAGTCTCAGGGCAGAGGGCACAGATAGCTTCTGGAGTTCCTGCCTGGTGGGACCATGAAGTGGCAGTGGCTGTGGCTGGGCTTCCTATTCCCTATGACAGTCTCAGGCCGGGCCCTGGGGCCTGCAGGGAAAGAGACAGCAGTGGTGAGTGTCCCGAGGAAGGAGGGACCCAGGCCCAGGAAGGGATTGGGGCAGTGCGCCACAGACCTGTCCAAGCCTCCTTCCTGACCTTCAACCTGCCTTTCCCATCCTTCCTCTGCTCCATGATCTACTCTTGCCTGTCCCCCACTCCTTGCCTTTGTTCCAGCTGAGCCCCTTCCCTAAGATGCCTCTCCTTTAGTCCTTCCATGTCTGTCCCCATCCTATCCTCATGGGTCTGTTAGGTCACTGAGAAGCTCTACCCTGAGATTCACTCCCTTTCTTATTCTGTCCCGTGATCCCCACCATAGGATTACCTGTTGCAATATGGGTACCTACAGAAGCCTCTAGAAGGACCTGATGACTTCAGGCCAGAAGATATCATGGAGGCTCTGAGGTGAGAGGTCATACAGCACATGCCTTAAGGGTCAAGGTTGCAAGGTCATCTTTTCCTCTCCTCATTTCTTCCTCTCCCCAGGCCCACTTCTGCCTGACTCGAGTCCATGTCAGGGATCTAGGGAATGGGTTGCTATCACTCTTAGGGGGGTGGGGCATGGAGTGAGATGGGGATTCAAAGATGAGGAGCAGTCATTGGATCTTCCTAGGCCCTGAGCATCCCTTTGGAGGCTCCATTCCACATTGTATCCAACACACTATTAGCGACATCCCACACGAAGTATAATTTACATGTAAAACTATGAGTTGAGTTCATATGGAGTTGAGTTGTTGGCATGTTGTTGCTTTTTGTAGACATTTAATTCAGCATTTATTTCTATTTTGAAGTTTTCTTTTCCTATTTTGGATCTAATGGATAGTTTTTCTTTCTGCTCTCAGATATGTTCACAGTCCCTTGAAAAGCCACTGTGCCTGCAGTATCTGAGTGATGAAATTGCCCCAGAGCAGGCTGGGCTGGGAGGGGGGTCTAGCCAGGAGGAGAAGGCCGAGGGAGGACAGGCCCTCAGGTGGGACCAGTGGTGGGAGAGTCTCCAGAGCAGGGGGGAGGACACTTTCCCAGAGCAGAAGGTTAGAGATTGCAGCAGGGGAAGAAGGCTACACCTGAGGGAAACCTCACACAAATAAGAGACTGAAGATGGGCAGGTGAAGCTGGAGTATCGCTATTTCTGCAGAACAGAAGAGAAAGTCCTAATTATGAAGACTGGATACTAGAGTGATCCCATCAGCTTCAGAGATTCTGTATATGTGCTGCCGAAGCGAGCACAAGCTTCAGAGATTCTGTGCCATTCTCAGCTACCACCATGGGCAGAAGGGGGCCAAAGAGCTATCCCCAGTTTCCAATCATTCCAGATTCCCCTGCCCTGTTGGGCCCATCCCTCTCCCTCTTTTCAGAACTTTTCAGGAAGCATCTGAGCTGCCAGTCTCAGGTCAGCTGGATGATGCCACAAGGGCCCGCATGAGGCAGCCCCGTTGTGGCCTGGAGGACCCCTTCAACCAGAAGACCCTTAAATACCTCCTGTTGGGTGAGGACTGAGACTGGGAAAGGGAGGGAAAGGAGGCTGTGGCATGGCTCTGGATTACAGGTGACATTGGGACAGTCTGGTCCAGCTCAGAGTTGAATGGATGATCACCTGGTGATTAGCTAATCATCACCTGCCTGGACACATAGCTATATTGAGTGAATGCCTGGACTCAGGGGAGCTCTCTGGGTTTGGCAGAGGATCTCTGTTTCTAATCTATTTTCTGATCCAATAACCAGGCCGCTGGAGAAAGAAGCACCTGACCTTCCGCATCTTGAACCTGCCTTCCACCCTCCCTCCCCACACAGCCCGGGCTGCCCTGCATCAAGCCTTCCAGTACTGGAGCAATGTGGCCCCCCTGACCTTCCAGGAGGTGCAGGCTGGCTGGGCTGACATCCGCCTCTCTTTCCATGGCCGCCAGAGCCCATACTGCTCCAATTCCTTTGATGGGCCTGGTAGGCACCAGCTCTTGGCTCCCACCTCACAGACGTTTGAGATTATCTCTGTCCCCTTGAGCCAGTGACTCTGTAACCTTAATGTTCAAGCAGCCACCTGTGCCCAACTGCACCCTACACTCTCTAACCACCTTCTAACATTCTCTTGGGGAGCAGCTGGTCACCTCCCTGGGGTCTTATCAAGCCTCCTCTTTGAAGCTTATGCCTTAGTCCTTGGTTTAAGTTCCCCTGCTCAAGACACCCCTCAGAGGACTGGGCAAGAGAGAAGAGAGTGGTTGGGAAGTACAGAGACAGAGGGATGGGCAAAGCAGAGAGAACTGGGTGATGAAAAAGGGAGGTGAAAATTCAGAGAGAGGCATCCGAGAGACTGAATATAGATGGAAACTTAAGGGAATGGAGAAATTGGGGTTTATTACAGGCAGGGGATGCTTTAGCCTAGGAGACTCTGACCTCCTTCCTGTCTACCTTTGTCTTTGTCCAGGGAAGGTCCTGGCCCATGCCGACATCCCAGAGCTGGGCAGTGTGCACTTCGATGAAGATGAGCTCTGGACTGAGAAGACTTACCGGGGGGTGAACCTGCGCATCATTGCAGCCCACGAACTGGGCCATGCCCTGGGGCTTGGGCACTCTCGATATACCCAGGCCCTCATGGCCCCTGTCTATGCTGGCTACCGGCCCCACTTCAAGCTGCACCCAGATGATGTGGCAGGGATTCAGGCTCTCTATGGTTAGTCTTTTCCCTCAGGTTATGGCTAGTCATGACCCCTAGTGATCATGAGCGTCAGTGTGACCAGCATCTCTTCAGGCTTGAAGAGACAGGTCTGACCTCCATGGTAGGAAATGACTTGGCTTCTTTCTCTTCTGCCTACCCAGTTATCCAGGCTTCTGCATTTTCAGGAGTTGTTTTTCTGACATTCCATGTCTGCTCTTCCTTCCAGGCCTCTCTCCCCTCTTACCTGTTCTTGGGGATGAAGAAGAATGAATATTCCAGCAAACTTCCTTCCCCCTTTCTGGTGCCTCTCAAAACTGAAATGTGTCTCCTGTCGATATCAATACGATCTTGCCTCCCACCAAGAGAAATTCTCTAAGATTCTCTTTTCCCCTTTCTACGGGGCCTCTGAGCCAAACTTATAGAAGAGTGGGGAGGCCAGGTGCTATGAGTTCTCTCCTTGAGCAGCATTATGTGACCTTGCAGGCAAGAAGAGCCCAGAGATAGAGGATGAGGAAGAAGAGATGGAGCTGCCCACTCTACCACATGTGCCCACAGAGCCCAGTCCCATGCCAGACCCCTGCAGTGGTGAACTGGATGCCGTGATGCTGGGTGAGGCCCTTCCCCTCCAGGCTATAGGCAGTCGGTGGCAGCAGCCCACTGACTTTGAGACATGGACAAATGGGAAAGACATGGGACTTCAGCATGAGCAACAGAGGTTAGATACCAGGCAGGGGTTAGTGGCCATGGGAGAAGCCATGTGGCATGGTGAGGGAGGCTTCAGAGCCAAATTAAAGATGGGTTATGTGGGCATTTACCTCAGTTGCCTCCCTATAAGGGCCACCAAAACATATCTGGTAATATAGCAAGATGAAGAAAACTCTATTTGCTGGAATGTCTATTAGAGATGGTATTATACCTGCATGGAAGGACAACTTGGAAGCTACTTGGAATGGGAGGTGAGGTCCCCAAAGGGAAGCAGCTATCTGCAGGGCTTTTGTTTCATTGAGTCAATTAGAGTGCTCAGAGCAGGGCTTTTGTTTCATTGAGTGAATCTGAATAATGAAGAGGCTGAACATGGAGTCTTCCTTCTCCACCTTAATTCTCTTTTTTTAAAGTTGAATGAAGTTTTGAGGACCCAGCCTGTGGGAGGAGAGCAGATTATCAGCCTGCCTGAGGTGCCCATCAGTCTTTATTTGACCCGGGTCTTTTTGACATGTTCACACTTTTGCCCTCAGGGCCCCGAGGGAAGACTTATGCCTTTAAGGGGAACTACGTGTGGATGGTGACTGATTCAGGGCTGGGTCCCTTGTTCCAAGTGTCTGCCCTTTGGGAGGGGCTCCCAGGAAACCTAGACGCTGCTGTCTACTCTCCTCGAACACAATGGATTCACTTCTTTAAGGGTAAAAGGGACTGGTTTACAGTGTGTTACCTGAGGGGGGCCTACCATCAAAGAAGCCGCAAAAGGGAGGGAGAGATGAGAAGTTTCTGGAAGGGTGGAATGGGAGAACCAAAAGCTATCACCTCAAGACAGAGATAACTTGTTCTTTCCTTACCTGCTCTCAGGAAACAAGGTGTGGCGCTATATTAATTTCAAGATGTCTCCTGGCTTCCCCAAGAAGCTGAATAGGGTAGAACCCAACCTGGATGCAGCTCTCTATTGGCCTTTCAACCAAAAGGTGTTCCTCTTTAAGGTATAAAGTTCAAAGCAAGGGCAAATCCCTTCTTAGGAGGGGTGGGCTACCTTATACCGAGAAGCAGACTTGCTCTCAAAGGGAGATCATTTGCAGCTGGGGGTAGATCTGGGGATCCTTGAGCTCTCTCCTTATCCTCTTCTTCTCGCTTCCCACCCTACTCCTAGGGCTCTGGGTACTGGCAGTGGGACGAGCTGGCCCGAACTGACTTCAGCCACTACCCTAAACCAATCAAAGGGTTGTTTACGGGGGTGCCAAACCAGCCCTCCGCTGCTATGAGTTGGCGGGATGGCCATGTCTACTTCTTCAAGGGTAAACAATACTGGCGCCTCAACAGGCAGCTTCGGGTAGAGAAAGGCTATCCCAGAGATACCGCCCGCAATTGGATGCACTGTCATCCACCGACCTCAGACCCTACTCTGTCAGGTGGAGATGCCGCTCCTTCAGCCACAGGTACTGACCACTCTGCCACAGGAACAACTGTCGACACCACTTCCTCAGCCATAGATACCACCTTGAACACTGACCACCCTCCCGAAGACCCCATCGTGGACATTACCCTCTCAGCCACAGGCTTCCCCACCCTTTCATTCCCTGGTAATGTCACCCTCCCAGAGGCCTAAGGTGTGAATCAAATGTCGCCTCACTAGGCTGCCAGGCTGCAGCAGGGGCATGAACCATAGACCTCAGGTCTCTAAATGTCCCAGCTCTAGCCACCACTCCTCTGTGCTCTTGCCCTCCTGGGCAGTGACTCCCTAACTCTGAGTCAGCTCCCAACTCTATACATTTCTTCTCCACCCTAGATAGCACTTTGAACTGTGTTATCTACTCTCTGGAAGACAGTGGTAGAAGGAAGGCATCACTCAGGCCCTTGGCTGACGGGTGGCAGCAGCTGAGAAGCTAAATGCCTGGGTCCTGTTCTTCCTAGATAAAGTGCAAGAAAATGGCATGGCCAGTAAAATGAGCAAGGGCTTTGGAACCCTTTAAGAATCACACTTACTTGCTTATGACTTTGGGCAAGTTAATTAACCTCATGAGCCTCAGATTCCCCATCTGCAAAATAAGGTCAATACCAATCCTGCAGGGTTTCGGCATTAAATGAAATACTGTTTGTGAAGTGCAGGGCACAATGTCTGGCACATTTGTGCTTAATAAAGGCTAACTCCATGTTCATTAGAGAGGACTGAACAGCTCTTCCTCTGGCTGTGTGTGTGTGTGTAGCTGTGAGTCCGGTCGTCCGGTCTGATAAGGATAGCTGTATCAGATCTTTAGGGGACCAGAGGACTTGTCAGTCTGGCTAACTGTTTGGGGGTGCAGAGAAAGAAAAGAGCAGCAATAGCAGGGGCTGGACTCCCCGGTTCAGTGTTCAATGCCATTTTATTCACATGCTCCGTGTTCTTCCTCCCTCCCATCATAGCTTTGTTGCCCAGGGGAGGAAGATATCTTCCTTCATGCTGTCTGGGGAACCAGGGAACAGACTCTGAGCAGGAGAATCAGAGGAGGGAGTTAGAATGGGTTGGTGGCTGGGACAAAGTTCTAGTTAAGGAGATTAGCGTCACCTACAGTGAGAAGCAGAGAAGGCACTCGTCTCCCATGCAGCCGTGAAGACCGGGCTACTTTGGGCAAAACGGCAAAACTCTGGCATGTGGGCAAATGGTCTCTCCTTGGAACAAGTAGACAGCTTTGGGGGGAGGCAGGTTCTGCACCATGCATTGCCCCATGGTCTCCCCCACATTTAGGAGAGAAAGGGAAGCACCATGGAGGACAGTACTCCCAACTGAGGTAGGAGAAGGGGACTTGAGCCTATGGACCCAGGAGGAAAGGCTAACCAGGAGCCAACCACCCGCTAATGAGAGGTGTAGGGATTAGGTGATCTTAGTGCTCCTTTGTGCCCTTCTCCCCATCAAATAGCTATTGAGTGCTTTAGGGAGCTTCCCGGTTTTCTGTAGGTCCTACAACAAAAGCCTTTATTTTACCATTGTGAGGCACACTGAGGCAAGTATATAAAAGGCTTTTTGGGTAAGGGCCCTCCTTGGTTTGGAGGGAATTAGGCAGTCAGTTACTTTAGGGGCCAGGGCACCTCTATTACTGGACAGAGGTAGGTACTCATACTTCCATTCTTCTCCCCTCCCCACAAGATTCCCCTTTATCTGTCCCTGAAACATATCCCTACAGGGCTGGTCTGGGTTGGGGTACAGATTCCATCCCCAGTGAGAGAGGTGGGGAAGTTTGTGTGAGGGTCCTGTGGGCTCAGGCCCCGCACACTTGGTGTTCCAAGGCCCTTGCTAGGGATGGAAGCATCAGTGGAGGTTTAGGCTCAGGTCTGGGTGGAACCAGAAGGTGTGGTGAGGGGTACAGTGGAACCACAGTCAGAATCCAGATCCAGGATGGTGTGGGGGGCTGTGGCCTGGGTGCCTGGTCCCAGTTGGCGCTCTCGAAGGCTCTGGAGATAACTCTGGAGAGGCACAGGAGAGAGGGCTGAAGGAAGGGCCTGGGTCAGAGCCCCTGCCTCCTACCCTGACCATCCCCATGTGCCCTCTGTCCCATCCCCAAGTGTGCCCCTCCCCTCACTCACAGGAGCCAGACTATCAGCAGGGCTCCGGGCGTTGGGGGGAAGCTGGCGCCGGTAGCTGCCTTCACAGAGCCCCACCCCAGGGGATGTCCGATGCCACTTGGCCTCTTGCTGACGGATCCGAAGGAGTTGAAGATGCCTTCGCTGGTGGCTCAAGACCACTGCTTGGGAGGGGGCCGTACGGACTCAGGGAGGCCTCTTTAGACCTTGAACCCCAACCCCAAACTCCCTCACCCTCTAGAGAAACCCATTTGATCTCCCTGTTCTGTCTCTCTCAAACCTCATTTCCCCCCCGGTTATTCTAATAGAAACTCTTCTCTGGAATCCTCTTACACTTTCCTCCTGGACTTCCCTGAGATCTTTCTTTCCTTCCATAACAGTCCCCAGTAACTAACGCCTCCCTGCTTCTGCTCCTCTGACAATTTTTCCTTATTCTTACCCAAACCGTTGGCTCCTCCAGCTCTAACTTCCTTTCAGTGCCTTTCACTGCCTTATTCACCTTAGACAGCGCCACCCCTAAGTATAATTCTCCCCCACCCCCTCCCCGTCAAGTTTGGGAACTGGGGACATGAGAAGGCACAGGTTTGCTGCTTCTGTACCATGGCACTAACTCACCATTGGCGTGGCCTCCATGTTCCTCATCCATGAGCTTCCACTGGGCTAGGGCCCCAAGGGCCCCCAGGGCTGGCCAGGTGCCCAGCAAGACCCAGCTATACCAGCAGAGAGGAGGCAAGGCTGGAAGTGCCTGCAAGCGTTGGCCCAGCCGACTGCCCAGTGCCAGCCCCTCTAGGAAATAGTCAGCACAGGCCACCAGCACCGCAGCACCCAGCAGGGCTGTGCCCAGAACTGTGAATGGACGTGGCCACCGAAGCGTGAGCAGGGCTCCCAGCAGTGCCAGCCCCACCAGCCCCCCAGCCGGCACCCAGGCTGAAGGTGGTTGGTAGATGGGCTCTGTGCCCAGCAGGGCCCCGGCACCCAGGGTTAGGCCCAGCAGGAGACCAGTCAGGAAGAGCCCAACGCTGCGAACCAACATGGTGACCAGGCCACAGAGGAGTCCGATGCCCAGCGCAATGCCCGCGCTCACCTCCAGGCTCAGCTGTGTCTCTAGCACTCGCTCCTTGTGGCACAGCAGGAAGATCACCAGAGCTCCTGACAGCAGGCCCGAGAGAAACATTACTGCCTTGAAGCAGCGGTAGCCTGGGAAAGGAGGCAGGTGGCATTGAGAGACAGGGATGGCTCTGATGAATTAGAAGGGAGAGGAGTGGCTAACCAGAGGAGCAGAAGACAGGAGCAGCAACCCAGGGACCTCAAGGCAAGGGGCAGGAAGGGATCATCTCAGGGAAGGCAGGGGACCTTTCAAAAACTGTGAGGGGGTGGGAGGAAAAATCAGGAGGTAAGATGGATACACTGTGTGGAGTAAATACGGAAAAAAAAGGTTTAGTACTTCCAGGGATGGTAGAAGGGAAGAAATCAGTACAGGCTGATTTAGGTTATTGGGGAAGGGTTGAAGAAGCCTTAAACATGGAGGATAATGTGGGAATGGAGTTTTGAGGTAGGAGAGAAGGGAGAGGCAAGTGAGAGTTGCCAGGGGTCAGAGCTAGAGGGCATGGCTATGGGGCGGGCACAAGATGAGCTGGCAAGAGCAGCATGAAGGTAGGCATCCCCTGATAGAGGAGTAGAGGTGGACCAGGAGCAAAGGAGAAAGTCGGCATCATCCTTGAGGGTGACAGTTTTGGGCAGCTGCCCCCCAGAATCCTGGCCCTGCCCTCACCGAAGCAGCAGTAGATGATTCCAAAGCAGCAACAAAGAGCACACACCAGGGCGGGTGCCAGTTCAGGATTGTCCTGGGGTTCCAAGACACATCTTGGGTCTGGAGGCTCTGGGAGTTGTTGATTAAAGGGCCTGGGGTCAGAGGTCATGGCCAGGGGCAACAAGGCTTCCTCCATGGCCGAAGAAAAGGTGATCCCAGAGGGGAAGGTCAGTGTCAGCTCCTCTCATCCATCCATGAATATCTTGAGGGGGTTGGGAAACCTGCAAGGGGGTAGGGGGCAGGAACTCAGGTGCCCATGAATCTTGAGGATTCTGTACCTCTACTTCTTATGAAGAAAGGCCAGTCTCAGGAGGGAGCATGGCCTTGCTGGGGTAACTGAAAAAATCTACAGGACTGGGTCAAGGGGAGCCAGCTGTCTTTTTACTACCCTCTGAAACAAGGACACTAAGTAAAACTTAAACTAAAATCTTATAAAGTTATGACACTTTATCTGCTCCCTAACTTTCCAGGGTGGGTTGGGAAGAGTAGGAAGTCCTAGGTCAGTGGAAGGAGGGGCCCGGGGACATTAGTGGGACTGGGCGCTAAAGGCCCAGAAGCTTGTTCCAGCTAAAAAGAAAGCTTGCCCCATCTGCAGTTGGGACTCAATACTGCCTCACTGGACTGGGAAAGGTGGGGTTAATTGAGGGGGGGAGGAGGAGAAAGAGGAGAGAATGAGTCATGGTGGGGTCTCTGGACAGCTGCTCCAACCCCAGGGAAGGAAGAGGGGAGAAAAGAAACAGACACCAAAAGAGTTTGGGACAAGGAATCGAGTAGAGACAGTCCCCACACTTTGTCAAGGTTCTGAAGCCTTAGTTTCATGTGGAGATGGAGTTGTTGGGGGAAGGTGCATCCGGCCACAGTCTAATTCCCATGGTCCCTCTTGGACTAAGCAGGCACCTTGCCCACAGACATCTCACATCCTGGTAGCCTCTTACTCCTCCTCTCAGGACATTGGTGGGACTTTTCCTACCCCTCCCTTACCCTAGGGGTGTCAGGGCTGCCAGTGGGATTTGAATTCAGCTCCTGAAAGGAAAACACCAAGGAGGGGCTGGCATTGGGGGCACTGTGGGAGTGGGGTAGGATGGATGCAGGGGCTTTCATTTGTCTTCTTTTGGACATCAAGGTCCTAACAGGCTAGAGGGTTGGCGTGGGGAATCCCTGGGGTTCCTCTCTTCAATCCGCTTGGAAGTCTAGGAACTCTAAACAAGGACAGATTGGGGAAGGAGTGTTAACTACTCACCACCCTGCCAGGACTCAGGAGAGGCGGGGGTAGAAGTGCTTCCCTAACCCCCCTGCTGCATCCTTGCCCGGAGGTCCTAGGCGTCGGGGCGGCTGTCGGGCGTGGGCACCCCCAGGGTCACTCTGTTCGTTGCCCCCTAAACTCTTCCAAGTTGAAGCCCAAGCCCCGTGAGCTAAATGCAACCAGCCTGGGGGGTGGAGAGGGGACAGGGTGTGTGGAGGGTGACATCACGGGGCGGGCCCCTCCAACTCTTTTCCCTATGTGTGGGGGGGACCCAGTTTGGCCACTGCTCTAGGCTGGGACCAGAGAGCCCCCGACCATAGCAGGGAACGGTTTTGGAGACACTGCAAGACGTCTGGGGAAAGGTCTCTGAATACTTAGGCGACGACTCGACAACTAGAAGCTCTGAAAACCCCAACTGGGGTCCCAGCGCCCCCCCTAGCCCCGGCTTGGTTTCTTCCACTTCCCAGAGAATTGGAGTATTGTCTTCTGGAGAACCTGGTGGTCGGGCCTGGGGACCCGGGGAAGGGGCTTTTACAGGACTGGGGGCGCCGGCGAGGGGCTCATGGGCGGAAAAACTTGCGGAGCAAGACGGGGTCTGGAAGGGGGACTAACGGCAGAGGCGCGTGCAGAGGAGGGGACCCAAGCTGGGTCTGCGTGGGGGCGGGAGCGCGTGTCGACGTCGACCGAGAGCAGCTCGGTATGCAAATGAGACGCAAAACAGCATGTAGATGAGTGCACTGGTTTTTGGCACTCCGCTCGGGTCCTGAGCCCAGCGGAGCTACGCTCTTAGTCGCCCAGAACCGCTCCGTTGACGGTGCCTTGGAGCTGCGTCCCGAGGGGCGGATCCCGGCCGTGGGAGCTGCAGTTATACCGGGCAGTTCGCCAGCTGGGTCAGGCCCTGGGGAGGCCGAGGATTGCTAGGAAAGAAGGGGCAGTGCAGGGAGGCCAGGGCGGGGGCGGGGGCGGGCCCGGGGCGTCCTCCCCTCTGCTCCACCTCCGCATGATACAAAAGGACCTCTGTCCTCGCTACAGGCAGCCGGGAAAGGATCGGGGTGGTGGCTCTTCTACGCTCCCTGGTTTTGTCTGCAAGGAAAACAGACTGTGGCTCGGTGGCTGTCCTCCATCTCCCAGTCTCGGCAAAGCCCACGAATACAGCCAGAGGAACCCTGAAAAAATCTGTCCCCCGTCCGCAGGCACTGCTGCAGCGCCCACCAGCGGTGCAGCCTGGGGGGTATCACGCCAGCACGCGGAGGGTGGCAGCAGAGATCCCTTTAAGGGGCGGGGCCAGTGCTTCCTCAGGACCGCCTCCTCCGATTTGACTCAGCTTGCTCTACTGGCTCGCGCCTCCGCCAACCGCTTTTTCGTTTCCTTCCCGTCTCTTCCCGGGTGACCCCGGAAGTGGAAGTAGGCGTAGGTCGGCGGCCACGGCAGGGACGGAAGGCGGAAGCAGAGCGTGAGCGGGAGGCGGAGCCGGGGGAGCTGCTCTCGTAGCTCCCCCTGGCCCTAGGCCCAGCTGCTCGAGGGGGAGGAGTTACCGCCGCTCTTCGGGTATGTTACCTTCGCCCCCTCTACCCAGCCCAAGGGTTTCTTGGATGTCTTTCTCAGGGGCAACCCTAAGCTCCGCCCCCCAGGTTTTCTTTAAGAACCGCACGGTCCCCACCCTTTTCTGGCAGCCTGCGGCCCCCCTTTCCGGTCGTCTTTCCCTTTTTACCCGAGAGTGACCCCCGGGCCACATCCTTTGCGGTACCTCCCTATATCCCTGATTCCGGATTATAGCCTTCTGGGGAAAGAAGAAAAACTAAGGGGATTTTTGAGGGGGGGAGGGAGCACGGTTGTGGTTAGTGTAGTATTGGCTTATTGGTAGGGATAACAAACGCCCCAGAAAAATTTGAGAAAACAAGGGAGATGGGTGCATTACTTATATCCCCAATTTAAGGTTATTTAACCCCCTCTTGGTTCAATCCTGATCATCACCACCTTGATACCGTTGTTACAGGCATCAGAACTTATCATGATGGCTGTGACCTAAAATCCTCAGGAAGCCCCGGGGTCATGGCCCAGAAGCACCCCGGAGAAAGAGGGTTGTGTGGAGCCCACCACAGTGGTGGTGCCTCCTTCAGGACTTTAGGATCCTCTGTGGACCCTGAAATACTTTCATTCTCAGGACTCAGGGACTCAGCGGGGCCTGCTCCTAATGGTACCCGCTGCCTCACAGAGCACTCTAGTCCTAAGTACACACAGCCCCCAAACCCAGCCCACTGGTCGGATCCAAGCCATGGCCCCCCAAGGGGTCCAGGACCCCCTAGGGATGGAGAGGACCCTGACCAGAGTGAGGCATCTTCAGAAGAAGAGTCAGGAGTGGACCAGGAACTCTCAAGACAGAATGAGGCTGGGTACCAGGAGGATGGGAACCCTTCTTTTCTTTCCATTCCATCTGCTTGCAACTGCCAGGGAACCCCTGGAATCACTGAAGGGCCTTACTCTGAGGGAGGAGATGGCTCTTCTAGCAACTTTTGCCACCATTGTACCTCTCCAGTTTTGGGGGAAGATGAAGAGTTGGAAGAGGAATACGATGATGAGGAACCTCTTAAGTTCCCCAGTGATTTTTCACGTGTGCCCAGTGCGAAGAAACCGCCACCCCGGCGACAGCGGCACCGCGTTCCAGCCAAGGAGGATACTCGGGAGGGTGGACGCAGAGATCCCAGGTCCCCTGGCCGACATCGTTTGGGCCGGAAAAGAAGTCAGGCAGATAAGCGCAGAGGCCTGGGATTATGGGGAGCAGAGGAACTGTGTCAGCTTGGACAGGCAGGCTTCTGGGGGCTGATTGAACTGCTGGTATTGGTGGGAGAGTACGTGGAAACTTGTGGCCATCTCATCTATGCGTGCAGGCAGCTGAAAGGCAGCGATCTGGACCTTTTTCGAGTCTGGCTGGTAGTCTGGGCAGGGCGGCTGGGGGGCTGGGCCCAGGTGATGTTCCAATTTCTGAGCCAAGGATGTTACTATGGGGCAGGGCTGTTCACCCGTTTTCTTAGGCTACTGGGTGCTTTGCTGCTTCTGGCTCTGGCCCTCTTGTTGGGCTGTCTACAGTGGGGCTGGCGGTTTCTGGTGGGACTGGGTGACCGGTTAGGCTGGAGGGGTAAAGCCACTTGGCTCTTTTCTTGGCTGGATTTTCCCACCTTGCAGCGTTGCCTGATTCTGCTGAGAGATAGCAGGCCATGGCAGCAGTTGGTAAAAATGTTTCAGTGGGGTTGGCTGGAGTTACCTTGGGTCAAGCCAAGGACTAATAGGCAGGGGAATGCACCTGTAGCAGGTGGTCGCTACTGCCAGCCTGAGGAAGAAGTGGCTCGACTCTTGACCATGGCTGGGGTTCCTGAGGATGAGCTAAACCCTTTCCATGTGTTGGGGGTTGAAGCCACAGCATCAGATGTTGAACTGAAGAAGGCCTATAGGCAGTTGGCAGTGATGGTGAGTACCTTTCCCGTGTTTCCTGTTCCTCTTTTGTGCTCGCATTTTATTTTCTATTCCAATTTTAGGGAGAATATGATAAAGAGAAGGCAGAGTAAAAAGTCAACTTGAAGCTGGAGTAACATTCTTAGGAAATAGTCATAAAGACTTTTTTCCCTGTACTATGGGATCTGACTTTCCCTTCATTTTAAGCTTTTTGTCATGAGATTTTTTTTTTTAAAGATTTATTTATTTGAGTGAGAGAGAGCACTAGAGAGCGCATGAGGTGGTGGGGGGAGGAGAGAGAGAGAGAGAGAGAGAGAGAAGCAGACTCCCCGCTGAGCAGGGAGCCCGACGCAGGGGCTTGGTCCCAGAACCCTGGGATCATGACCTGAGCCGAAGGCAGACGCTTAACCAACTGAGCCACCCAGGTGCTCCTTGTCATGAGATTCTTAATGAAAAGAAATGAACCTGGTCTATCAGTGTTGGACCACTCGCCCTGGAATATCCAGGTGAAGTCCCTCCAACTAGGGTGGAGAAGAGGCCTAATCAGAAAGCCTGTCAATTCCTCTACCCTGAACAAATGAGGGTTTTTTGAACAGGGTGAAATCCAACTATCTGTCCCAGAGAGGCAAGTGTGGACTTAGTGTGGGAAGATTCAGGGAGTGCATGTGATTATTCCAGGACCGGGTGAAAGAAAACGAAGTATTTCAAGACCAGCAATCTAGAGTGGAAAAGGGAAAGAGAATGGAACATAAACCATAGAGAGGCATGTGCATCTGTAGGTCATACATGAACATATGGTTTTTGTTGTTTTTCTTTTTAAGATTTCATTTTTAAGTAATCTCTATACCTGATGGGCTCAAACTCACAACCCTGAGATCAAGAGTCCCATTGCCCTATTGACTGAGCCCTCCAGGCGCCCCATGATGTGGTTGCTTTTATTGATAAAGGGGCGGGTGGTACAGGTGGCAGTTGTGATGCCCCATTTGCTTGAGGGAAATGGTTTAATACAAGCATGTAAATTTAAATTTTAAATTTTAAAAAATAAAAATGCTATTTTTAGATACGATTATTACGGCTTTTTCTGTAAGTAAAACTATGTTATGACTATAAGTAATGTGTGTAAATTCCATCGGAGGCCTGTTCGAGTCTATGGAACTGGACTGGTAAAATTATCACGGTGTGTAAATTACTTCAAGGACTGCATGACAACAAAGAGGAATGGGTAACCAAGGTGTCCATTAACTGTTCAAGACACAGTAAGGTACCAGGCCTGTAACTTAGCAGAGGACTAAATTAGTTTGGTGGGAAATGCATACCCCTTAGTGGATAGACTGGGATATTCTTTTTTTTTTTTTTAAGATTTTATTTTATTTTTTGACAGAGAGACAGCAAGAGAGGGACCACAAGCAGGGGGAGTGGGAGAGGGAGAAGCAGGCTTCCCGCCGAGCAGGGAGCCCAATGCGAGGCTCGATCCCAGGACCCTGAGATCTTGACCTGAGTGGAAGGCAGACACTTAACAACTGAGCCACCCAGGCACCCCTAGACTGGGATATTCTTAAGAGTGGGGAATGATAGTTTATATTCAGATTGTTACTAGCAGTAGAGCTTTTTTCTCACTTTCATGTCTTTTAGCAGACATCCTCTCTTGAGGAATAGCATTCTTAGAAAAATTCTCATTTTCAACTTGCTTTCTTGGAGTAGAGATAGAGTTAAGTTCCCTGATCCTCAACACACCTGCCCTACCCCTCAAAGTACTCCCTTGTTCTGGGCCACTGTCTGTTGGCTTCTTTTACAGAAACTCTCACTGCCCTTATTAAGCCTCAGAATGACCAGGACTAAAAGGCTGTTCTATAAGCATGGGTACGTGGAGATTTAACAGCATTCTGTTTATTTGGCATCATCAGGAGACTAGCTTTATTTTGCACTTTTGGAAAAGGAGGATGGGAACAATCAAGAAGCTGTAGGAGGTGAGGATACTATTTGTCTTAGAGAAAAGGCTGAAAGGTGGATAAAAAGCCTGTGAGGATCACAATATGCTATTTCATTTCTGGGACAGAAAGGCAAACCATTGTAGAAGTACATAGGAGTATTTTCTAGTTAGAATGAGTTTGAGGATGTAGTATCTTTGGAACTCTTACTTTATGATTGACAGTAGAGTTAAAATGTGAGGGCTTAGTATGCATGCACCAGGTAGGGTGACCAACCATTCCTGTTTGCCTAGGATTGAGGGTTTCTTGAGACATGAACTTTCAGTGCCAAAACTGGGACAGTCCCAGGCACACTGAGATGGTGGATCACCCTACTGCCAAATCCTGTACTATGTATGGTGTGAGTATTGTCCCAGTAATCAATGATAGGTATAATATTCTAGGTCATATAGTTAATAGTGACAGAGCTAGAACTTGATCCCGTATCTGGCTGCAGAGCCAGAGCAATTAGTCATTAAACTGTATTGATTCTTTAAAAGGGTGGTGAAAGAGAACCCTTTGATATGAGGGTTATTATTATTTTTTTAATTAGGTTCCACGCCCAGTGTGTAGCCCAACGCCAGGCTTGAACTCACAACCCTGAGATCAAGAATCAGATGCTTAACCCACAGAACCACCCAGGCATCCTGATAATGAGGGTATTTTGACCTAAGCTGGGGAGAGGGTTGGAATGGATTTGTGATGAAAGCTTTTGTCTTGGTAGGTTCATCCTGACAAAAATCATCATCCCCGGGCAGAGGAGGCCTTCAAGGTTTTGCGGGCAGCTTGGGACATTGTCAGCAACCCTGAAAGGCGGAAGGAATATGAAATGTAAGTTGGAAGTGGGAAGTTGTCAGGTGGGATAAATGACTAATCTTCATAGTAGAGCTCCCTGGACTTGTGGATGAGTCTCTCTGAGGCGGAGAGAACTGGGGTTGCTTATCTTTCTAGCTGGCCTGGGGCCTCAAGAAGCTAAAAGATTCATCTCCCTTTGTCCCTTGCTCAATACCTTCTGATTTACAAAGGCTTTTTTCTCTTAGGAAACGAATGGCAGAGAATGAGCTGAGCCGTTCAGTGAATGAGTTTCTGTCCAAGCTGCAGGATGACCTCAAAGAGGCAATGAATACTATGATGTGCAGCCGATGCCAGGGAAAGCATAGGTACGAAATAGGGCAGGGATGGGACAGCCACAGCTTAGGCATTGGGTAGCCAAAGACTTCCTTGTGAGTATTACTGGTAGTTGGGGGATACAGCTGATGAGTAAAAAGACCCTGAGGTTTCTACTTTTGCCATAGTGTCAAGAGAGTGGGGATTTGAATTTGCAGTAAGAAAAAAGTAATATTTTTAGTTTTAAGAGAGAAGGGTGAGGGTATGGGTGTTTGTAGACATATGTTAACAACTGAGTGGAAATAATTTTAGATATTTTAGCCATATTTGTCAATAATAATACTATATGCTTGATTTTAGCCAAAAGGCCGAGAAGTGATTATAATAATGATACTATAACAATATCGTAGGCTTGACAAATTAAAAGGAACTGTCCTTTTGTTGGGTTGTAGGAGGTTTGAAATGGACCGGGAACCTAGGAGTGCCAGATACTGTGCTGTGTGTAAGAGGCTGCATCCTGCTGAGGAAGGAGACTTTTGGGCAGAGTCAAGCATGTTGGGCCTCAAGATCACCTATTTTGCACTGATGGATGGAAAGGTGTATGACATCACAGGTATACTTCTGTTCTCTAGAAATATGGGCTCATATATGCTCAAAACTTTGATGTTTTGGCTAATTATTTCTCATGCTTGTAGAGTGGGCTGGATGCCAGCGTGTGGGAATCTCCCCAGATACCCACAGAGTCCCCTATCACATCTCATTTGGTTCTCGGATTCCAGGCACCAGTGGGCGGCAGAGGTAGGTGTTACTTCTTCCAATAATCTACCCACTAAGTGTAGTTCGGAATATGATTTCAGATGACATGCTGCTTAGGACACCTAGATGTCTTACCCGTAAGAAGTTTGGCAGCTGGCTCAGTATATCTTTTTTTTTTTTTTCCCAGTGTATCTCTAACTTAGGTATAAACAGGTAACACAGGTAACCATATGACTCTTAATAGCTCTTGCCTTATAACGTCTTGTTTTCCTCTCAGAGCAACCCCAGATGCCCCTCCTGCTGACCTTCAGGATTTCTTGAGCCGGATCTTTCAAGTACCCCCAGGCCAGATGTCCAATGGGAACTTCTTTGCAGCTCCTCAGCCTGGCCCTGGGGCCACTGCAGCCTCTAAGCCCAACAGCACAGTACCCAAGGGAGAAGCCAAACCGAAGCGGCGGAAGAAAGTGAGGAGGCCCTTCCAACGTTGACACCCCTTCTCTTCTTTCCTCAGATCAATGTCAGGGAGTCAAAAGGGCTGTGTATAGCACAGGATGGAGTTTTGACTTATTTATTTTTAAATATTTAAAAAAGGGAAAATTTTAAGCCCAAATTGTTCACTCAATACTTGTAGGAAGCCCCGGAACCACTCTCCCTCCTCCACCAGCACCTAGGAACTGAATCTTGTCTTCTGACAATACCAAAGAAATAGGGGGTGGCTAGAGCAAAGAACCTAAAGCCGGACATGGGCTGGACAATATCTCCCATGGTAGTGTGTGAACTGGTATTTCCCCGGGGTCTGTATGCCTTTGTCTTTTGCTTCTAGAGCAGATGACACTTCCCCCCCTCTTTTTAAACTACGAGTCTATCTTATAATTTCTTGACCCATTTCAGGAGGGAGCCCCCTCCTTTACCCCAACGTACTAGTTAAAAGAGAACAAGAAAGCATGTAGCCCTAATTATAGGAGATTATACATAGAGTTCAGAGAGTGGAAACTTTCAGTTTTTCCTCTGACATTCACCTTGTGGGTAATCTCACCCAACTTCATGCTTGTTGCTGCAGGGATGGCCAAAACTAATAATTTTTAAAACAGACTCATGTCCTCTGCCCTTGGGTGAGGGGGAAGGATAAAGGGGCTCCCAGAAGCCCCCTTATGATCCAAGGGTTTGTATTTTTTTAAGTTTGTTCATATTTGTATGTACATATCTATTTAAAGCCAGGGGATTATCTTTCTATAAATATATAACTGGCAACCTGTATCTTCCCTCTCTTCTTTGCCCTTTTTCTCACTTGAGAATTCTTTCCCTACTAAGTGTTAGCTGAGTGAAGGGCACCTCCTACTGGACCAAGGGAGAGGGGATAAAAAAATACCTTAGAGAAGTTTAATACAATAAGTTGCTATTCCTTGTTTCTTCCCCAACCTTATGAGGACATCTCCCTACCCTTCCTGCTGACCAAACTAGCCATATCTGAAAAAAAAATTATCTTTATTATAAGGAAAATACACAGCAAAACAGAGCTGGAAGGTGGTGCAGGTGGAAGATCTGGAAAAACTTAATCACCAAACAAACTGCTCAAGCATGGCTTTCTGCTGTGAGGGAGAGTGATTTGGCCCTTATCTTTTCCACCTTTCCTGATTCAGAGAAATTTGCTCTTAGCAGGGCTGGGCCCAGGGAGCCCCATTTTCCAATCTGTTATCTTCCTGGGAGTTTGGGAAAGGTTATATAGTTCTCGGGCTTTCAAGACACAGAAGACAATATGGAGAAGGAAAGGATGTTATAGCCCTTTGGTCCAGTGTTATCCCCAGCGCCATCCCTCAGTATTTGTTGATGCCAAAGAGACGAACCCCATGGAATTGGGGTAACTTAGGCAGCAGTACGCTGAGCAATGAGGCTGTGTTGATGAGGAAGTGAGCAGCATCATATTTGGTGTAGAAGCTGGCCAGGAGGTAGCTGGGGAGAGAAGAAATGGGTTAAGTGAAGTTGGCCTTCCCTATCCGTATTTATGACTTTGCAGTGACTTTCTCTTCTATTTGAAATCACCGGTTTTTTTGCATGTAGTCCTAAAATATCTGAAAATATTCCAGTTAAATTAACAGTATTTACTTTGGGGTTGGGGAGATAATCAGCACCTTTAGCTAGAGATTTATAAGAGTGTTTTTTAATTGTTAATGACGTGGCAAATGACAGCTGAAGTCTATATGACTGTTAGAGTCCCTTTGCTTCCATTCCCCACAGTTTTCACAGATTTATATCAGTTCTGCTTTATTTATTCACTTCCTTTAGAGGTGTAAAACTATTTGGTTTTGCTTGGGTGTTTTCTGAGTCCTTTCTCCATTCCCCTACCACCAAAGGGGCAGCAAGGAATGCTTGATTACTATCTTCTACTTTTTATTGCTCTCCCTAGATTTAGACCATGCCATAATACCTTCAAAGGGTGTAAGTGAGTAGTCTGCTTTTTTAAAGCTTCCCTGTGGGGGTTTTTCCTTGACACTTGGAGCATTTCCCATATCTCCCCCTGGACTCACAGTACGATAGGAGAGATGCTGAGGAATTTGCGGGAAGAGGTAAATTGGAGCCCGTAGTCCATCTGTTCCCAGTGTGTCAGTAGCCGAGCCTTTCCTTGGTCAGGGGTCTCAAAGGGTGTCCCTTTCACCGTATGTAAGAAGACATACATAGCCTGGGAGGAGGGAAGGGGGCAGTGTGAGGAGGCAGAAAGTAGTCCTTCAGCCCAAGAATTATGCTGAGATCCCGAAAGGAAGACATAAATCCCCAAATAATCAGTGATTTTGTTTTTGCTTGGGAAAGGCCTGGGTTCGGTATAAGGGTTTGGTTTAGTGCTCACCAAGTTATGGATGACGTTGGTCAGGGTCCAGACAACAGGAATGCTGAAGAAGGGGATGCTGAGTAGAACCACATGCAGCAGTCCTACCAAGATGATGTAGGCCAGCCAGATGCCCCGGCTATTCATCACTCGAGTGTTGGGGTTTACTTCGCTGTGTGCCACCCCCACATTCATCCTACCGCCGTGGGGGATCAGGCAGGAGTCCAACTCAATTTCCTCTCAACCTTTCTGAATTTGTTCCCCCAAGTTGTCTCCTGAATAGCCCAAATCCCCTGAATTCTATTGGGAATAAAAGAACTTCCCTGTTGTGGACAAAGGAAAAACTGAAGACTTAGGAAAGAAAACTTAAAAGGCAAGACGAGTCCTCTCTACTCTTAGAGACATTATTGGTAATCTTTACTCTGATCCTTACACTTCAACTGTAACCTGGAGGGGTAAGCCTAGTTTTGGGGCAGGGACTTAGGGCAGCAGGGAAAACAAGGAACCACTAATAAGGGGAGAGGGGACAAAACTAATCCCCACCTCTTCGTATGGGGCTTGCCCGTCCTGTCTCTCATCTACTTGGCATGTAAGCAGGCCGCATCCCAATCTCTTTCTCAAGCGAAGGGCGCTGCCAAGTATTTACCCAATGGCTTTTGGATTGAGCTAGGAAGGGACCTGAGCTTAGCATCTCGAGAGACGGAGCCCTATCCCCGATTCCAGGACCGGCTCTGATCGTCTGAACTTGGCCCTTTAAAATCGTGCTTGTTGATGCCTACTTGGGAAGCAGATCTTGCTCGCCCGTCTTTACCTAAAATTCCCTAAACCCTAGTATTGAACCCGCCCCATGCTCCTCCCAGCTCCCCTCTCTCGTTTGTCGTTCATCGGCTATCCTCAGGGCTCTCTTTAGAGCTCCTCTCGGTATTTAACTTGCCGACGCTCTAACTCCCCCCGCCCTCCACCACCTTTCGCCTCGCACCACTTTTCCTCAGCCCCATTTCCAGTCTCCTGGCACCCCCTACCTGCTGGTTTCAGAAGCCGGTCCGACTCGAAACGCGGCGTTCACTTCCACCCCTGTGGTCTCCAGGAAGCAGCCGTCCTCGCCCATCTGCGCTCTCCCTATTCGTGGAACAGAATCAGCGCTGCCGCCACCCATTGGTTGGCAGTTTGCAACGGGGACGCGCAATTGGTCGCCATTTCCGCCGTTCGGGAAGTTCAGAACCCGCCCCTCTCCCTGTCCCATCTTTTGAGAGAGGTGGGGAAAGCTGCCTGGAGGAGTGAGAGCGACGTCAGCTGTTGACTAATGCGGGGAGTTGATAGTGTGAGGTGGGAGTAAGAGTGACAGCGATTGGTCGGCCGTGGTTATCTGCGCCTAGGCGGGAGCTCCTGGAAGCGGAGGCAGCGGGTGGGGGCCTAGTGGACTGGAGGGGTAACAAGATGGCGGCGGAGACGGTGGAGCTCCATAAACTGAAGGTACCGTGAGGCGGGGAAAGGCTGAGTTAGACTTTTCTGGGGACTGAATTCTGCCGGGTGGCTTGCGCCTTTTACTGCCTGTTCATCTTGCAGGCTTTTCCACTTCGTTTTCTGGCTCCCGCCGTAGTTCTTTTCTTTTGTGCCTCCCTTCTTCCCCACTACGCCTTCCCTAATTTCCCATTTCTCCGTACGGAGATATGGGATAACACAGTATCTGTGTTATTTCGGCTCGTCATCGTTGTATCATCCGTCACTTCCCCACGGGGTGTGCAAGTGCTTTCAACCTGTTATACTCCCTTTTCATTTCTCGTCAGAGCTGCATTACGTCAGTGGTCCCCTCCTCTTTGCCCCATGCTGGAGCCAGGACCCCTTTTTCTTTCCTGGGTCGGTGCTTTCCAGTCTGTTGTCCAAAGCTGGGATTCCCGTTAGCAAATGATGGCAGCTTTGTGTATTTATATCTACCCGCGTTTCAAACAGGATCCAGAGAATGCTTCCACTCCCTTTATTTAGGTGGGGTTACGCCCTCGGAGCTAACTTTGGAAACCTGAGGAGAGGCCTCAGAAGCTAGGCCTCTCCTTAGAAGCCAGGGATTTCGGAGACCTTAAGGGTTATTAGTAAAGGCACAGATACCTCAGATTTAAAAGTTTTTCGAATTCTCTCACCCGGTTCTCGGCCCGCCCGCCTTACCCCCTACCCTTACCCCTTACCACTAGAAAGACCACTCACTCGTAGCTGTAATATTTTGGAAGAGCTTGTTCCGTGGTTAGGTTTCTCTCTTCCCATTTCAATTCGTGGATGGACCCTGCATCTCTTGGTGTCACCACTGGGTGACACTCTCAGTCACAGGGCTGTTTTAAGTTGTATCTTTTGGGAGTCTTGGTCGCTTCCTGACATTATTAGTTTCCTAGAAGAAGAGAGTAGTTTATTTTAGCGTGAATTAGAGAATATCTTGATTAATTGTCCATTTGTGGTTTCACAAGTAGTTTTTCCCATCAGATGTTTTGGTCATGTTTTGATCACATCATCCTGGGAATCTTGGACAAACCAGGCTGATTTAGCCAAAGCTGAAAATTGATCCTTTAAAGCTTGATGAGCTTTAAAAAAGGAGTAAAGAGAATGAGGGTAGGGAGGACACATGCTGCTTGACACCAGTTAGCCTTTCTTTGAAATTTGATTTCTCACCCCCATGGATTCTAAACTGTTCTCGTGGGTTTTCGTGTATCCTGGAGTTACTGTTGGTAGCACTGAAATCTGTAGATTATATCAGTGGTCTCCTAATGCAACAAGTAAAAAAGATTGAGTAACCACCTCTGTTATATGTCTACTTACTTAAATAAATTATGTTTTGCCATATTGTTATGCATGTTATAAAACATACAAAAAAATTTGTCATTTATTTATTTGACAGAGAGTGCGAGCAGGGGGAGGAGCAGAGGGAGAGGGATGAGCAGACTCCCAGCTGAACACAGAGCCCGATGCCAGGCTCAGTCTTATAACCCTGAGATCATGACCTGAGCCGAAATCAAGAGTCAGACACTTAAACGACTGAGCCACCCGGGCACCCTGAAAAGAAAGTTTTGAGTGAATGGAGATAAAAAGGAAATATGAATAAAAGATTTAGTATTTTCTTTTTATTAATTCCACTTTTCAAATCCCTGGAATAAGTCAGTAGTCTTGTGACTTGCCTTTGTGGATTTTGTGTTGGTTTATGGAGTGATTCTTTCCATAAAATCTGTATTTGTCAGGTTTATATTAAATTTGATTTTGATAGGATAATGTCCTCTGACCCGATTTCAGGTATTATAGTCTGAGAGAATATGAGGCCCTCCTGACAGCCTGAAAAGGATTCACTCTTTTTTTTTTTTTTTTAAGGATTTAGTTATTTTTAGAGAGAGGGAGGGAGAGAGCATGAGCAGGGGGAGGAGCAGAGGGAGAGGGAGTCTTAAGCAGACTCCCGGCCAAGCGGGGAGCTGGACATGGGGCTCAGTCTCATGACCCTGAGATTGTGACCTGAGCCGAAATCAAGAGTTGGACACTTATCCAGCTGAGCCACCCAGGTGCCCTTGAAAAGGATTCACTCTTTTAATCACATTTGCTTGTCTTTGCTTTTTCTCTAGAGCGCTTCTTAACCTTTTGGAGGTCACAGATATCTTTGAAACTCTGATGAAAGGTATGAACCCTCTCCCCAGAAAAAGGCATGTACATACACTTTGCATGCGATTTGAGGGGCTTCATAAAACTACATTGTAGCCCTGAGGAGTCCGTGGACCTCTGGTTAAGAACCTATGCCTTTAATTCTGATTTCTGGGACAGTTCATGTTTGGTTCCATGGTTGATCTTGATGGAGTGATCCTGACTTTTGGGTTGACTAGAGTTTTATCTCTTTTTTAAAAACTCCAGTTTTATAAAGAGAATTTGGGGCTTTAGTATAGAGTCTCAGACGAAAGGAACAAGCTTTGAAGTAGGAGGGAAAAATATTATCTGAATTGATATGTAAGTCCACCTCAACAGCAAATTTCTGGAGACTTTGTGGAAATGCAGTCATTCTAACACAGTTGGAGAGAGAGACTGAATGTGGGTGAAAGTGTCTTGAACTGTAGTGGTACCAAATTTCCAGTCAATGGTGAAAAAAGGACTACTACAGAGGAGAGGACCACAAGGATGTTCGGTGTCAGAGTGTTGAGAACATCGAGACATTTGTAATATTGAAGCATAAAGTGCATTTATGTTGGTGGTTGAAGATAGTTTGGAAAGGAAAGTAGGTGAACTATGTGACCATAAAAGTAGAATGGAATGATATTGAAAAGGGCCTTTTAACTTGTGTAAGGTGTTTGGTTTTTGTCATGTAGGCAGAAGGTGAGGAGCCTTTGGAAAATTGGAAAGGAAGAGCTGATGTGATCAGTTTCTGTTCTTTTGGCAGTATGGAGGATGGGGTCTGGAGAGCAAGAGATTTTACCAGTTAGATTTTTATTATAGTATTCACTCTGCTGCTTAAAACCTTTTAATTATACCCCTGCCAGTCTCTCCAGCTTAGTTTCTCACACTCCCAACCACAGTGGCTTTATTTCATTTCATTTCTCAGAATAGCTGTGTTCATTAATTACTAATACTTAGCATTTACTATGTGGCAAGGTCTGGTTGAAGCTATTTATGTACATTAACTGATTTAATTCTCATAATAACCCTGTAAGGCAAATGCCTCTGTTATCCCCATTTTAAAATGAGAAAAATGGAAGCTCAGAGAGATTGAGTAACTTGCCCTAGGTCACAGAGCTAATAAGTGGTGACTCAAATCCAGATAGTCTGTCTCCAAAGTCATGTTCTTAATCACTGCACTGCTCTCTTTCTTTACCTCAGAGCCCAGAACATGCTTTCGGCTGCACTGCTCCTGCCACCTCCATCCCCCATACCTTTGTCTAATTAAGTACTAGTTCCCTTCAGATATCAGCCAAACATCATTTACCCAAGAAACCCTTAGGTAGGATAAGTTCTCCATATCCACACACATGATCGGACCACTTTTTAAATACTTTCGTAGGACCCTGTACATTGTTATATTAAACTTTATGTATACGATCATTGGTTGCCTTGTTTTCTTACTAGATTGTAAACTTCACATGGGCAAGAACTCTTTCTCTTTTCTTTATGATTATTTCCTTGTATCTACGATAATGCTTGATGGAGTGGGTGCTCAAACACTGTCAAGTGAATAAACTTAGTAAGACCTGAAATAAGGTAGTGGATATTAGAATGGGAATGAATTTGAAAGAAATTTGGGATATAAAATTGTAAGTATTTATAGATGAGTTAGATGTGGGAGGAATGAAAGGTGAATCCAAGGTTTGAGCAGGCTAGGTTGAGAGAAGAAGCCAGTTTCATGCAGCAAAGAAGATAAGTTCAGTTTTGGGCTTAAGTGTCTTTGAGATTTGCACTTGGAGATGTCTAATCATAGTTGGAAATGTGGGTCTCCTTTTCAAGAGCTGAGAGCTGATAGTAAAGGTTTGGGACTTATTCAGGAAATATTTATGGAGTGCCTTCCAGGTGCCAGCTACCATAGGTTCTGGGCATAGAGCAGTGAACAAAGCAGACAGTTAAATAAGTAAAATTTATAGTATGTTAAATAGTGATAAGGTCTGTAGAGAAAAATAGGAAAGGTGTTGGGTGTAGTACAGTGGGACTACGGGTATTGAAATTTTAAATAAGGTGACTGGGGAAGGCCTTAATCGAGAAGGTGATGTTAAAGCAGAGACTGGGAGGTAAAGGAGTGAGTCTTTTTTTTTTTTTTTAAGATTTTATTTATTAGAGCACAAGCAGGGGGAATGGGAGAGGGAGAAGCAGTCTTCCTGCTGAGCAGGGAGCCCGATGTGGGGCTTGATCCCAGGCCTCTGGGATCATGACCTGAGCCAAAGGCAAAGGCTTAACCAATTGAGCCACCCAGGCACCCCAAGGAGTGAGTCTTGTGCAAAGTGTTACAGGTTATCACCTTATAGGTGACCATTAGGACTCTGGCTTTTACCCTTGAGATAGGAAACCAATGGAGGGGTTTTGAATAGAGGAATGACATGTTCTGCCTAATTTTTTTTTTCCTGACTTAAAATTTTAAAAGTTTACTCTGGATACTTTGTGGAGAATAAACTATAATGAGGTGCAAGGGCTAAAAGTTATAGTAATCTGTATGAAAGACCAGAAGGAATTAGATTCTGAATATACAGAATTTCCCCCACCCCATTCATGGGGGTTATGTTCCAAGACCTCCCAATGGTTGCCTGAAACCTAGGGTACTGAATCCTTACATATACTATATTTTTTTTTTCTATAAATACACACCTATAATAAAGTTTAATTTATAAATTAGACACAGTAACAGATTAACAACAACCAATAATAGAAAAATTATATACTGTAATAAAAGTTACATGAATGTGCTCTCTTTCAAAATACTTTATTGTACTGTACTCACCCTTTTTATGATGATGTGAGATAAAATGCCTATGTGATGAGGTGAGTGATGTAGGCATTGTGACATAATGTTGGGCTGTTACTGACCTTATGAATGAGCCACAGATCTGGGGTTAGGGACTGGGAACTGGTGGGGGCTGAGATTTCAGTGACCAGAGGCAGTGGCAGGGCCAGTGGTCAGCAGTGATGGATGCTATCCATGCTACACTACCAGTTATACCAATCTGTCAGTTCCCAAGTCTAGATCAGCTGCCGGTGCAAAAACCATCATTTTCCTTTTCCTGTCAGCTGGGAGTTTTTGTAAACCTTGGCTGTATCTAGGCACAATTTGGGGAAGGAAAGAGAAGGGAGGAACAACTCTGTTAGAACGTTGAACTTTGAATTACCTGAATATTTACCAAAAAGTGTTAACTTAAACCGGGGGGGGGGGAATGGAGGCTTCTGAGGAAGATTAAGGGTTACAAGATATAAAGAAGTTGTATTGCTTTGTAAACAACCAGCACCCTCTAAACACACGCATACAAATGATATATTTAAAATGTTAAATGTCCATTTGCTGGGGTTACATAAGACTTTTATTTTCCTCGGGCGCCTGGGTGGCTCAGTTGGTTAAGCGACTGCCTTCGGCTCAGGTCATGATCCTGGAGTCCTGGGATCAAGTCCCACATCGGGCTTCCTGCTCAGCAGGGAGTCGTCTTCTCCCTCTGACCCTCTTCCCTCTCGTGCTTTCTCTCATTCTCTCTCTCTCAAATAAATAAATAAAATCTTTAAAAAAAAAAAAAGACTTTTATTTTTCTCTATACCCTTAGAATTTTCAAACTATTCTACAGTAAACATAATACTTTTATAACGGGCAGATGAAACTTTTTTTAAGATTTTGTTTATTTGAGTGAGTGAGTGAGACACACTGCTCATGAGCAAGCAAGCATGGGCATGCACGTGCACTCAGGGAGGAGCAGAAAGAGAGAGAGGGAGGGAGAAAGAATCTTAAGCACATCCCACAAGTAGTGATGACCCTTAGGTGGGGCCTGATCCCATGATCCGCGATCGTGACCTGAGCCCAAACCAAGAGCTGAATGCTCAACTGACTGAGCCACCCAGATGCCTCAAACCAACGAAACATTAAAGTGTAACTAAAATCAAAAGCCTTGTTCTCCAGGAAGCAGAGAGAAAATGAAGAAACAAAGTACCAGTGTGGGAAAGATCCAGATTCTTAACAAATGGACCTTAGAGATCACTTAGTGTCTAGATTCTAGGTTAATAGTATTCAGGGTATGGTCTGAAGGCCAATGTGGGTCATGAACTGTTACTGGTTAACCATAAGTTAAAAAATTAGTAAGCTTTTAGAAACTTTTATAGCAGTTTGGTGTCACTGCTACATCCAAGTGTGTGATGGTTTTCTAGTGATTGGTTTTTATGGTTTTTTTACAAACATATCAGTCCATCTGGCTGGAATATTATAAAAAGTTGGCAGCCCCATCAGTCTGCCTAATTAAAAATACCTTGATTTGTGAAATTCGGAAATCTGAAAAGCAGTGATTCTGTCTAATCTTGTCTAATCCTTCACCCAGTGTCTAACACTTACGAAGTGGTTACTAGCTGCCAAGTACTGTTGTAAATGCTTTACAGATATTTACTGATTTAATCATCTTAACAGCCCTAGGGTATAGGAACTCTTGCCTTATCCTCATTTCATAGGCAGCTGAGGCACAGAGAGGTTAAGCATCCAAGGTTACACAGCTGTAAGTGGTAAAGCTGAAATTTGAACCCAGGTGACTTTAGGAGAGGCCGTGTTACGCTTTTAACGGGTGATTTACCTATTATGTTTCTCAGTAGAGGGTGCTATTGGTTTGTTGAGTAGGATAGCTCTCCACATAGTATCCCTGCTTGCCTGACCTACTCATTGAATGCTCCACCTGCCCAGTCATTGTATTGGGGGGGGGCTCCCCTCTCCCATTTTCAAATGCTCCCTTGGTTGAAAGCCTTCCAGAGATGCCTAGCATATTCCTTTACTTGTAAAGTTCCTTTTTCTATGGGGATCTGCTTTCTGACTTCGCCTGGTTGATCAAAGATCTGTACTTCAAAGCCAGGGAAGTCTTCTTTCAGTGCCCATCTATTTGTGCACTGATCTTCATATAGGATTTCTGGAGCCTTCCTTTTCTTGCTTGTTCTCCTTGGATCGGCGTGTCATTATGCTTAAAATAGGAAATAATCATTTAATATAGATTCTGTTTTTCAGTTACCATAACCTAGAATTACTTTGGTAGCAAATTATACTGTTAACCCTCTTTGTACTTGTAAACATCTAAAATCCTTAGGTCTTTATCCTTTGAGTTACTGTTGAGTCAGATTTTGCTCATCTGGTTTTTGAACAATTTAAGTTTTGAATATAAATGTAATACTTTATAGGGATACCTAGTCCTTCCAAATTGAATCTTCTTTTTGGCTTATTGTTCTCTCTGAAGAGCTCCCCTTCTTGCCCTCCCTGCCCCTTAGTTCTGTCAGTAATTCATCAAGTCTTCCTTCCTCCTTCTGTTGTCTGCAAAATTGATACCTGTTACATGTTTAGTCAAGTTACTGATTTAAAACTCTTCCACAGAACTTGATAGTATGCCATTGGATATTTTTTCCATTTTGACGTAGATCCTTTAATCAGTTCATTGTTGACATTAAACTAGCTAACACGTCTACCTAATTCTTCAGTGGTGAGGTTTGTATGCACGTAAATAGTAAATTGCAGTAAAGGATCTGGGATAATAGTAAGAAGAATCTGCTTTTAGATAATTAGGTTTTCTACCTAAAGATTCATTTTTTTCTGTATGCTAGCTGGTACAGTAATGGGGGCGCGGATATCTCCCCCCTGAAATACCTAGGGGTTTATAATGATAAATAGTTGCATGAATAGGTAAAAATTCTATTAAAGTAGGACATTTATTCTTCACCATCTGTTAGAAAAGTTTTCTTGCATATTGAATATCATTAGAAGTGGGCCAACTTTGTGGATCTGGAGGCTTGGTGGGTTTAAAAGCAGTAGTTTGGGATTGAACTTTTTTTCTTGTGAAAACTTTTTTTTTTTTAATCACCAGGTTCATTCTGTTAACTAAGGAATAGCTTTATTCTTTTTTCTCAGCTTGCTGAACTAAAGCAGGAATGTCTTGCTCGTGGTTTGGAGACCAAGGGAATAAAACAAGATCTCATCAACCGGCTCCAGGCATATCTTGAAGAGCATGGTGAGTGTTTTGTAGAGGCAGAGTGATATGAGTGAAGGGATTAATTTTTCGGCTCTGCCATATGGAAGATTTCTCCTTTTCCTTTAGGTTGTTGGTGATATAAGCTCTTAACTCTATCAAGAAAACTCTTGATCATCCAAAATAGTGATTATAAAGCAAAGAAATACACCCCTCCCCCCCTTTTTAAGACACTAAATTTTATTTCAGCAAATTGTTTGAAAGGAAGTATGCTAAAACAAGTATCATCAGACTGAGAATTGGAAGATTTGGATTCTGATTCCTCTTATGCCAGAAATTTACTTGGTTAATTTTGAATAGTCAGTATTTACATGATTAGGTGTCTATTCTGATCTATGAAATGAGACAAATGTTGCCACCCTTGAAATTCATGAACCTAAGGAATCTCTGGTCCCTTCTAAGTCTGACATTTTATAATTTCACCTTTTTAACAACAAACAAAACCAGCTTTATTTAAGGCATATTATCATCCCAGGTTGTACAAGTCCCCGTTCTGATTTTTATTTATTTCCTTTAATACCCATTCCCAACTCCCTTAGGCAGCTATTCTTTTGTGCTTGATAGGTATTTTTTGTCTTTGTCCTTGCAAACCATATAGTGTTGTTTGGTATACAATATTTTTATATAATTGGTAGTGAGGCCATAGCCTAACTTTACTTCTCACTTCTTTTCTTTAAATACCATGTGTTTTGGGGCGCCTGGGTGGCTCAGTTGGTTAAGCAACTGCCTTCGACTCAGGTCATGATTCCAGGGTCCTGGGATCGAGCCCCGCATCGGGCTCCCTGCTCGGCGGGAAGCCTGCCTCTCCCTCTCCCACTCCCCCTGCTTGTGTTCCCTCTTTCTCTGTCTCTCTCTCTCTCTGTCAATTAAATAAATAAAATCTTTAAAAAAAAAAATAAATAAATACCATGTGTTTTTTTAAAGATACATTCATATTCATGTGGCCTATGGCTGTGTAGTCATGTAGTCTATTGATTCGAATTCCTGCATAGTGTTCTTTCATGTATGGAATCCACCACATTTTACTTAATTTACCTGGTGACAAACACCTGTATTGCCTCCTAGACTACTACTTTCATGTTCATTTATATTTCTGTGTGAGTTTCTTTCTGGGGTAAATGCCCACGAGTGGGATTGCTAATTAATATCGGTTCATAAATGTATCCTTGATATGATTAAGCACTGCCAAATTGTTTTCAATTGCTCTGTAAATCTACGTTCTTCAGTGCATGAGGGTTCTTGTATCTCCTCCACACGTCTTAACTTGGCGCTGTCCTATCAAGTGGCTTAATTTTTGTTAATCTTTTGGTTCAATTTATGTTCCTCTAATTAAAAAGTTTGAACATTTCTTGTGCTCATGGTTCTTAGGGTTTCTCTTTTGCTGTGTTTTTAGTGGGGTTCCCCTTAATTCACTTGTTAGGTTGTAGACATTTTATATTCCTAGTAACTGTTCCCTGTTGGTTTTAGACACAAATACCTTCTTTGTTGTTTCTTTCTTTTTCCATGGTGTCCTTAGTTTTGGAAAATCTGCAATTTTTCGTATATTACTTTTGCTTCAGGGTTTTTTTTTTTTTTTAGAAATCCTTCCCCACCACTAAATCTTAAAGATATTCTCCCACATTACTTTTTATTAATGTTATAGTTTGACCTCATTACAGTTTTTCAGTCCAGCTGGAGTTCAACTTTGTATTAATGTTAGGTAGAGAATACTGTTTTATCATCTCCATGTGGAGCAGATTTTATGAGTATCAGTTCTGCCTTCCGTTATTGAATTTTATTTTGGGAAAGCAAAATGATTATAATTTTAGCCTAAGTACAGTGATCAAGATGGTTTTATAGCAGGGCTTGACCTGAATATTTTAATATTCTTTAGCTGAAGAGGAGGCAAATGAAGAAGATGTACTGGGAGATGAAACAGAGGTGAGTTGGAGAGAGTAAGGTTAGTCACTGGCCTGGCAACGTGCCGCTTCCTTGGCCACATTGCTTAACACCAATCATTAGAGGGCTTAAATGCTAACTTGTTAGGGGAGCATAGAGGGGGCATGAAGGTTCTGAAAAACTGGTTCATTTTTGAGTTCTTATATTCTTTTATTGATAGGTATTTACTGTTGATTTATATTAATTATTGTTTCATTTGGTTTTAGGAAGAAGAACCAAAGCCCATAGAACTGCCTGTCAAAGAGGAAGAACCCCCTGAGAAAACGGTTGATATGTAACTATCCCTTTTTTATGATCTGAGTACAGGACAGATAGTTCTGGGTTTTGGAGGGGTTTAGTCTTTTACTCTCTTTACCTCTTACACATTCCCTTTGGCTTTTTCATTTCTTGTTAGATCATATATTTTCAGAAGAGTTTACTTCATTTAAAGTACATGGTCCCAGTGAAGCAAGGTAGTTTGTCTTTGGGTTATGTAATAGATAATTAGGACTAGGAGACTTCAAGCCCAGAGTTTAGTTCTAGCCTTTGTTGTAGCACCATAATAGATGATTCTTTTTCTGTATAGAGAATCATCTAGATTCTCTGTGTATAAGGAATTTTGTAAGGGAGGAGGGTGCTGAGCAGAGATGATGTCTCTTAGGTAACACTCTATTCTCTCTTCCTTTTTGATTTACAGTGGAGGAAGGGACGACAGAGTACTAGAGTGGAAAGTGGGCCTTGATTTATTTAAACTGTCCCACAAGGTTGATCATAAACAAAAGGTTGATCATAAGCATCTTTTTTGGGGGCTCTCAAATCCAGCACATTAGTAACAGTTGAATCCTTTTTTAACATTTTTGTTCCTCATAGCTGTATTTATGCATTATAAAAGACAATGTATGTGCTAGTGAAAAGTCAAACTACATAGAGGAGTATATAAACTGAAAATTATGTACCCCTTGTCTCCACCCTCTATCTGACTTCCCAGAGGTTTTCAAAATATAGAATGTTACATAGGGAGTTTGTGTATATGTGTATATACAGATACATACACTAGGCATATTGTGGGTTTCTTGATTTTTCTCAGATCTTTTTGTATCATTATACAGTAATGTTTTTATTTAAATGTTATATACAAGGCAGGATTCTAGGTGTTTTACATGTACTCTCATTTAATCCTCACATCAACTGAATGAAATGGGGTAATTATCTTTGTAAGTGGTAGGTCTCCTTTTTTAGCTTGTTGTGAGAAATTGCAAGTATATACACAAGTTATGAGAAAAGTATAGTAGACCCCCATATACCTATCACCCAGATTTAGTAGTTATCAACTTAGAATCTTATGCTTTCTAGAAGCTAATAGTACCCTATTCTATGGATGAACAGTAACTTAACCAATCTCTTGTTGATAAACATTTAGATAATTCATAAAGCAGAAAATGCAGTGCTGCATGTCTTTATGCAACTATTGATGTATTTATACATAAGTATGTCCATATGATAAATCCCCTGCAGTGGATTTGCTGCATCACAGGGGATGTATATTTAATGTTTCATTAGATTTTATTTATTAATACTACTTTTTTTTTTTTAGGAAGGGAAGGGAGGGGCAAAGAGAGAGAATCTTAAGCAGCTCCACTCCTAGTGCAGAACCTGTTGCGGGCTCAGTCTCACAACTCTGAGATCATGACCTGAGGGGAAATCAAATTAAGAGTTGGACGCTTAACTGACCAAGCCACCTAGGCGCCCCTAATAATACTGCTTTTTAAAGCCATGTGGTTATCTTCCATCATAGGAGGTTTATATTTAGATGTAATGCCTTAAGGAAATGGCTTAGGAATACCATTAAAGTAGCGATGTTTTGGGGACCTCAGGAGCAAGAAGGAGGATGAGGTGAATACAATGATAATTGGCTTGTGTGGTTTAACAGTGAAGTCTGAAAATTTATAGAAATTCATTATCCTTAGCATATGTAAAATGTGTGATTCCCTTATTTAGAAAGTTTAAATTTTATTAATGAATTTCTAAACAAGGAAATTGAAAATGTGTGTGTTGGGAGGGTGGTTTTGCTCTTTAGAGTGTTAGTAGTGGCTAGACTACAATATGTTTAGAAAGGTTCTGGGTCCCTATAGTTTGGAGAATGTCTCATATGTGACTGGGTAGGAGAGAGATTTAACAGCAAAGAGAATAAATTTCCCATGAGTTCCAGAATGTGATGTGTATTTATTGCTTGAGCTTAATTGTGCCTGAGGGAGCTGGAACACAGCAGAAAGAAGCGTCCTTTCTGGGGTTCCCTTTCTGCCACAAGGTGTACTGCAGTGATTGTGCTTCAAGATGGGAATGTGAAGAAAGTCATTAGCTTGGGGTTGGTGGAGAAGACTGTTGTCTTAATGGCATTGGACTTCAAGTAAAACATTAAACTTCAGTATCCCTTTCTGTCTGAACAAGACAGAGGGTTGGGGAAGTATGGATGACCAGGAAATGAGAATTCAGGATTTTCGTTAAGAATATTCAGGGCTAATTTAGTTACTTCGAACATTCAAAAGGAGATCCCTGGGTGGCTCAGTCATTGGGCGTCTGCCTTCGGCTCAGGTCATGATCCCAGTGTGCTGGGATCGAGCCCCTCATCGGGCTCCCTGCTCCGTGGGAAGCCTGCTTCTCCCTCTCCCACTCCCCCTGCTTGTGTTCTCTCTCTCACTGTGTCTCTCTCTGTCAAGTAAATAAAATCTTTAAAAAAAAAAAAAGATCCCCTTCATCTTTGGCTTGAGGTTCTCCAAGAATATGCTACTGTTTCTAGTTTGATCCTTCCCACCCCTCTACCCCTAACCAGGGTAGTTAAATATTGTAGGATGTACTTGTGGTCAGCAGGGGGCACCCATTGCTTATCTGTCAGTCCAGGGACCTCCAACAAAAGGATGGAGAGAGTAAGTTCCTGTTCCAGAATTGCTTCCTCTGAAAATGCCATTAAACCATTACTACCTTTCAGGGCATCAAATGGGAAAAGTGTCCGGGATATTGGAACAAAGGCTGCCCATGTCTCTAAATGAGGGACCTTAATGAGACTGGTTATGACCCACAGTTTTATGGGAGTTGTTTGGTGGAGGGTTAATGCCCTTCCATTTATCCTGGGTACTTCTGAACTTTGTCTCCCGCCCCGATGGTCCCCCCTCTTTTGTTTTCTCTTAAACCTTTTGACTAGTAACTTAACCATGTTTTCCTAATTCAAACTCCCCTTAGCCTTTTTTCTTCCCACTCCCTTTGGCATTTTTATTTGTCTCACTTTGACTGTTCCAGCTGGAGCTACAGTCCCTGTGGGAGAAATAAGGGATTTGTAAAAGAAGGAAACCAGAGCTTGTAGAGCCCTTGTTAATTGTTGTTTTGATGAAAATTGAGAGCTGCCATTTAAATGAGGGTTGGAGGAATAGTCATTAGTCTAAAAGTAAATTTAAGGTTCCTAAAAGTAAAAGAAGTGGTTTCCGGTGTCCTTTGAGTGTTTCCTTTCAGCCCAATATATTTAACCAGACTTCTTTCTTGATTACTTTTTTATAGTTTAGCAAAGTAGGTTAGTCTACTATTTGAACTCTTATCAAAAGATGGCAGCTCAAGGAACTGAAGTTCTAATGGGCTTCATACTTTTTTGGACTAAGGAGTGATGGAGAGATAGGGGACAGAGGACATGATTCAGGTGTATTCTTATACATTTTAAAGTTTTGGTTTAGAAGATCAAGTTTTCTGGTTTTAAAAAAATTTCTTCTTTTCCAGGGCAGCAGAGAAGAAAGTGGTAAAAATTACATCTGAGATACCACAGACTGAGGTAGGTTTTCTGCTCCCTAGTAGAAAAGCAGTCTCTCTCTATATCTTTCTATTTCTTACCTTTTATTCTACCTGTATAATCACTAAAAAAATTAACTCATAGGCAGAAAATCAGTATTGACAGATTTTGGTATTGATATATTTTTCTACCACCTTCACTTGGGAAAATATTTGGGCTGGCATAGTCACCTTTGAAGCCCTAGTCTTTTTGTATTATAGTCCTAAGGCCTTAGTGGTAACCCTCTTTAAGATGTTTACAAACTAGATTAGAGTTTGGGAGGATTGTACCTTGGAAGAGATGAAAAGTAATAAGGGAAAGATGTCACTACTTGATAGCTGGTAAGACAAATTTCTCTGGATTCTGTGTCAGGACTCTAATTGAGATGTGTGTGTGTGTGTGTGTGTGTGTGTGTGTGTGTGTGTGTGTGTGT